>NC_034412.1:9489387-9599732 GCF_002078875.1 Numida meleagris
TTAAAAGAATCAGTTTAGGAGGGGGAAGAAATCAGCTATACCCTCCAGGTGCATGGAAGAGTAAGTTCTCCTCCTTTTGCTCAGCCTGGCACAGCCCTTGCAGGGGAGGATGGGTTCAGCCCCCTGGCGTTGCAGTAGGGTGTGAGGCTGTGAGGAAGGCCAGGTTTTGGAGTGTTAGGTTTGTAACCAGATTTCTACCAGCTTCTGAGAAATGCTTCACTGGGCACCATCAGCCTCCCTCTGAGGATGCATTTTCTGTCTGCAGAGCTGCAGGCTGGGGTGTGGAGACCTGCAGAGGAGGAGCAGCTGTGGTCAGCTTTCTCTTTTTATGATTTCCCCTTTTTTTTGCTATGACATCTTGGCCAGGCTGCATCCCAGACATGTGAGGCTGTGGGCAGCGGCATGCGGAGCAGCACATTCATACCGTGAAAGAACACAGAGTGCTGTGACCCAGCAGCCTTAATGCGGTCTCTGCCTGTGCCTGTCTGTGTGTCAGCCTGCATACACACCTGCTGCTGTCACAAAATGTGATTTAGGAGCAGAATGAGAGACGAGAGTTCAGTGGGGAATGGAGAATGGGGAGGTAAGAGTATAAATATAACGAGTTTCAAATCTGAGGCCGTCTTAAGAAAGCCTTGGGTACAGTGTATTTCAGCTGCAGCTTGATGTGTATTTGCCAAAGAGTTACACTTAATTTCAAACACCACTTTGTTCCTGCAGAGCACCAAAAGCACTATATGGAAAGACAGCAAGCTATTGAATCAAGCTTGAAGCCTGGAGCCTTATCCTTGAGACAAACTTTTTTGAGACAACCTTGGCCTAGCCTGTTCTAAATCAAATCTAGGATTGGTAACTTCTCTTCCCTAGCACATAAGAGCTCTCTGCAGTTAGAGTCTGAGTTGTACCGAGAGACAAGGCATCATCAGGAGCTGAACCACAGCTACAGTGCTGAGCCTGAGACCCTGCAAAGCAAACCCCTGCTCTTTCTCACCCAGAGCCCAGCCCTGATGGAAACAAAGCCTCAAACATGGCAGATATTGCTCCACTGTTTAATGCATGAATGAAAAGCACAGAGATACCGTGAGGTGGACGATGCTGTCAAAGCCCAGGAGAGAATTGCAGCCCCCACGCTTGGAATCACAAAATCATTAAGATTGGAAAAGACCACAGAGATCACCAGATCCGACCGTCAGACCATCCCCACCATGCCTACTGACCACGTCCCTCAGTGCCACATCTCTACGGTTCTTCAACAACTCCAGGGTTGGAGACTCCACCACCTCTCTGGGCAGTCTGCATGGGACACTGACATCTCTTGGGGTCACCCAGCAACTAGATCCAGGCTTCTTCATCAACTATTGTGGTGCATGGGCAGCTTTCAGCAGGTTGTGAGGAAGCTTTTTTCTGCTCACAGCAGCTTCAGAGCTGGAAGCCAGAGTTCTCGGTGGCATCTGGGTGTTGCAACATGAAGTCAATGGCTTTCTGACACCTGCACCGTGCAAAACATGGCAGTTTCAGTTCACAGTGGCTTGGGCAATCACTTTCCTTTGCCTTACCTTTATGTCCGCCTGGGTTTTGCTTTCATTTCAGGGTTCAGACTCACCCAAATCTTTGAGATGAAATGAGCTCAACAGAAAGTAGCATGAAAGAGGACACTACCCGGATTTCCTACAGCCTGGGCCTGTTCTCTAGAAACGTGCATGAAACCTTGAGATTGGAGGTTGCTTCATGTTTTCTATAAGATTGTAAACAAAAATATGAATCAGAATGCTTGGTACCTTCTAACCCAATATATGGGAGTTGAATTGACTTCATACATGCAAATCTTTGTCTTCTTCACGCTAAGGCTCTCACCAAGTCCTTTGCACAGGCAGTACAAACGCTGTGACTTTATCCTCCTGAGTTTGTTTTCAATATTTCTTTGAGTTTTCAGCATACCAACAAATCATCTCTTCCTGTTGGACCCAGGTTTCACCCTGCTTGGGGGTACAGCCTGAATTGAAGCCATAATTTGTTTGCCGTGTGACTTCCTTCCCTTGGGTATTTGCTTTGAATGGTCCGGCAAACCTCAAGTTTTCTTGCAAGGCCTCTTACTTCTGATATTCTGCAGAAAATGTTGGCAATTTAGCTTGGTAACTTTCCTTGCTTTTCACATTGTTTCCCCAGCCCCCAGCTGCTGGTGACCGCTTTGCGCTATGTTCTTCCCCAGGAGCCAAGGCTGGAGTTCCTAGCAGGAGCTCCCGCAATCCAAGAACACAGTATACCTAGACTTTAGCAATACCACTTCCTGACACATTCTGCTTTCTAGAAGCAGGTTCATGCCCTGTGATTGTTATATATATCCCTCTATCACAACAAAGGGCCCACAGAGTGATGCAGCAGGTAGGTGAACTGCCACGCTGACTCAACAATTTTAATTGGACTTCCGTAAATTTTATGATAATTAGCATCCCTTCTGTGCAGTCTTTCCACGTTCTGAGTGAGAGGGATTAGAACACAAGCCTACACACACTCGGAGCAGACTTCTTGTCCTAATACCTTCAGAGCCCAGTGAGACACTTCTGCACTGACTCAGAAGGAAAAGCACACTCTGTTGAATCAGCACCACCACTTCCTTCCTTTGCAGCCATACCATTCACACACTTACCCTGCTCAACTGCAGCAGTCCCAAGGAGGAAAAAACAGAGGTGCAGAGAACATGTAGAAGAAAGGTATATGGTACGACACACTGGAGGGGAAAGACAACCCTAATCTTATGACACTAGTATCTCTGATTATTGTGCATTATTAAGCAATCCAATTTGGGTAGAATGAGTGTCACTGAAATTAGCATCCTCCCAGTAGCTGATTAAATGCATCATGTCACGCTGCCAGGGTGCAAACAGTGGCTGTGGGGCTGCTGTGGAGAAAGGAGCTTTGACCCAAGCAAAAGGGAGCAGCTGCTCTTACCAGGCTATGCCACCTGATGACTCTTTCACCAGACACAGCCGCCTCGGGGTGTTTGTCATGCCTGGTCACAACAATGCTGTGGTGAATAATTGATTTTCCTTCCCTGCTGCAAAATGCCTGTGCAGCAAGACCCATCCACCAGCTCAGCTCTGCTGGCAGGATAATTAAAAGGTCTCCCTTTTTTCAAGACCCGTCATATTATCATGTCTGGCTGTGCTGGCTGAGGGAGCTCAGAGCAGCGCAATCCCACACACCAGGACAGCATGCAGGGGTGGCAATAGGGTGGCTCCTTGCTGCAGAGTAGTGTCATTGGATGGAACATTTTGGTGGCTGAGGGTCCAGCTTCATTGTCTTCCACTGCTTGCTGCTGGGGGCTGCGCATGCTCCCTGCTGTGATGGGAAATGAGGATGTGGAGCTTCAGATGGACTCTGGTGCAGTCATTCAGCACCAGATTGCTTGCAGCCTGGTGTAGAATAGGACAAGGGAATGCTAGACTGGACTACAAAACTTCACAAGGTCTTGAAGCTCCTTCTGCTGGGATGTTGCATCTTTCCAGGGAGTGTTATGGGAGAGAATGGGTTTGTAAAGCTGCAAGAATGATTCAAGCCTGATCATCTTCATTTAGCCTCAACCTGATGACACAGGCATGTTTGCAGCATCCATTATCAGCATTACTGGCCAGGAACCATGTCAGATTAGCTGGTTTTTAGACGGAATGACACAACCTACCCATCTCCCAGGCTAACAGCAGTGGCAGAACTTTACCTGGCACAGATGGATTGGGAACAGACATTAGTGGACAAGTCCTTGAGCAAACCAGCTCCCTGCTCACCGAATGAAGCCAGGCTCTTCAGGACCTGCATGCTACAGTAGAAACGGGGGAAGGTTTCATTTCAAGTGAGAAGCATGGTAACAAGATTTGGCTTTGACTTTTACTGTTGGTTTTTTTGACTTTGGTTTTCCTTCTTTTCACTAAACGTCACAGAATTGTGTGAACCAGAGAGCTCAAAAGCTAGGTGAAATTTTTGCCCCAGGCTCGCAACATGTAAGATGTGCTCGCGTATGTGAGTATGCATGTCTTCATACGCACAGATGAGTCATTCTTCTTGCTCGTGTTATTTCCGGGAGGGGGAAGTGAGGTGGTTTGATCCAAGGTGGGAGAATGCAACGCATGGGCCTCTGGCACGAGAGAGGAACTTGTGGAGTGTTTTCTCCAGTGGAGGTGGGCTGGAAAGGGAACCTGCTGTAGTTTCCTAAGTGAAGGACTGTGGTAAGCAGCTCTGTGCCCCCATGCCTTGGCTGGCCAGAAAGCAGCAGGCGTCTCCTCTCCCTTCCCTCACTTTCTGTGTGTCACTGCAGGCAGAAGCAAGGCTCAGAGAGGAAACCGCAAGTGGTCTGGGCTGCCGAGTCTCAGCAAACAGCAGAATGGGCTCCAGGTGCAGCTTGCTCACTTTCCAAAGAGCCTGATGCACTTCTGCCTGTCCCTCTGCTGGGGAAGTATCACTGATGGGACGTTTGCTGGGAAATGCCACCTTCCCTGCCTCGTCTGCCATTCCTCCTCTGCCACCTTCCCCAGTAGAGGCTGACCTTTGTTGTCTCCTTGTTGTCCCTTCCTATTAAACCTAACTGGTGGCTGGCAGATTTAGGGCTGGCAAAAAGGTGTGTGCCCAATAAAAACTGACCCAGATTGTCACCCATGATTTGTATTGAGCCCAAATGGGACCGTTCCTGCGGCTCTCAGTTGTTTAATTCAGTGTAAGATGAATTATTTTTAATCATCTCACTCCTTCTGGATCCTGGCTGGGGACAGTGCCGTCTATATTATCATATATTAAAATGGAATTGAGGTTGAAAATACACATCAGCAAAGCAAGATGTTCCTGGGGTAATTTATGGCTCATCCAGCAGCAGAGACCAGCAAAAAACCAGGAAGGTGTGTGCTGCAAATCTGCAGGATCAAAGGGTGCAGACAAGGTCTTTGTAGGCCAGGATCCATTGGAAGCAGCACCATGGGAATTAGAGAGGACCCAGAGCTGGCTCGGACCTTTGTTTACCACCAAAGCTGTCATCTGTGAGAACCCAGCTGTGGCCAAGAGGGGAAGAGTGGCCGAGGGAGCTGGAGGTGACACTCTCTGCACCCTTGACTTTGTCACGTGTCCTGTTCTTGTGCACCAAGTGCCTCTGTGCTCCCAGTGGGCACATGGGTTTTTTGTCTCCATGTTGAGTGTCATCCATGTGGGTTGCTCTGCCCCGCAGCCTGGCTGTTGTTATGACATGTGTTGTGTTTGGAAATGCTCGCTCAACTTTTGGGTTGATGTATTTCCTCTTGTGTCTTTTGGGTTTTTGTGACTCCTTCTTTGAGGAGACGAGTGCATCTCCTCACACAGTCCTCCTTCTTTCCGTGGTACAGCCCTTTGCAAAAGCCATTGGCAACTTAATTTTCCTGCATGTTCCTGGACATCTCTTCAGAATCATAGAACTGTAGAATTACCAAGGTTGGAAAAAACCTCCAAGATCACCCAGTCCAACTGTCCACCTACCACCAATATTTCCCCACTAAACCATGTCCCTTAGCACAACATCTAAAGGTTTATTGAGAAATGTCAGAAGGAGAGACATTTTCAAAGAGCTTTCAGGTATCAAGAAGGAAATTAAGTCGGGAAACAGCCTCTGCTCAATTCTGAGCAATCCTGCAACCCTCCCTCTGCCCTGTCCAGGAAGGGGAGATTGTCCTCTGGGGAAGCTGGTGGCTTCTTTTACCAGCACCATACGGAAGATCTGCATTAGTGTGTAGATGGACATTAATTGCTTTGCAGATTTTCATGTAATTCTGGAAAGTCCAGTTTACCTTCCTTTGGCTGATGGAGCTTTTTCCAGGCACAAAGATAGGAGAAAGGAATTATTTTCAATGAGTTATTTCCAAGCAGCACTGGTATGTACCTTCAGAAGATTGACAGAAGAGATGGAGGACCCAGACATGATGGTCTGGTGGTGATGAGAGATGTGGTAAACCATGGGTGTGATTTTCCTAGACTTTTTGAGGGTTAAGAGGAGGTCAGTAAGCATGGATGTAATAAGAACGCTTGTGGTAGATGTTCTGAACAGCCAGAGAGTCTGGGCTGATGCAACTGTACAAGAGCAGGTAGTTGTGGATGCATAGTGTTCCTGCTCTGAGCCTAAGGCCATGGTAAGAAATGCATATGTTTGTGTATAAGGTCTTTATTACAATGACCTCACCCATACGTATACATTTTAATCATGCCAGTGAATGCCTGCTGTGTTTATTTTTAATACAGCGCTTGTTTTGATGTTACAATTGTGATGGTGTGGAACTAATGGCAGTGACTCCTCATCTTAGGCCTAAAATCCTGAGCTGAAAGTGAAAAGACACTTTGCATTACTTTAAAATACAAAAGGGAATGTCCCTGGGCAAATTAGTCCTTCATTTCCATTCTAGACTGTAGTCAACTGTCTGCTGCCTGGAGTCCACAGCGCACCAGAAGCTCTGGAGGTCACCCGAGGCCCCTTCTCCTGCAGTGTCTCACTGACGACCGATAGGTGACGGAAAGGCAAACAGACCTTTGGGGGAATGTTCACTTATACCCTGACCTTCAGTATGGCCTCAAGGGCAAAACACGGTCTTTGTAAGCCCTGAATTTTATTTGACACGCTGTTAATTCCCTCTTTCTTGCCTTAGACAGCTCCAAAAATTCCCCAAGAGGAAGGCATATCCCAGATCTAGCAGAGCTTTCCATTAGCCATCATGCTGATAGAGCACTTCTACAGTAGCAGTTCCGACCAGCTTTTCATGGAGAGGTGTTAAAATCAAACAAGGAAAAACTGAAAGAAGATCAGTAGAGATGCTGGCAGTCGGTTGGTGTGATGGAGCCCCAGGAAGACAGAGGATCTCTGCCTTGAGCCTTGTGTTCTCCTCCAGAGCGTTGTTTCTGGGTCTGCAGAGATCTTACAGTTTTGCAATGCATGATGTGTGCTGCTGATAGACAAGGCAAGCCAGAGAGCTGAAGGCAAGCTGCCAGCCTTCTCTTCACTTTGAATGCCCTTGGCTGTCCCGAGACTTGTTCCAAAACATTTAAATCGCTTAAGTGTGCAGTGATGTGTTTTAATTAATGCAGAAGAGGGGGGCAGTAAAATACAGGTGCCTTCAGTATTCATTTGGCCTCGTGGCTGAGGCACAGGTGCTAGAAAGCCAGGAGCACCTGGATGTGCCTCTGTGCCACAACGTCCCTGATCTCAATGGGGCTGAGGGTGCTGTCCTGCCATCAGTAGGCACTCAGGACACACGGTACCATGGGGAAGGTGAGTATAGCACACAGGCATTTGTGCCATCTCAGCGCTCTGTCTAGGAAATGAGCTCTGCAGAATAAACAGTGAGTTTATTATTAAAAAGCAGGACCTGGAGACTGAAGGCTTCCCGTGATGCACTTTGTGAAAAGTTTTAGTACGTGGTGGAGGTTCCTCCAGAGTCCTCTGTACAAAGTGAAGCAAACGATAGCATCACACAAAGAGACTGCTGCTCCCATCAAGCAGGTGGGAAACAAGGCCCAGGAAATACGGAATGAAATCAGGTCTTCACTTATACTTACTTGCACTTGCACTGCCTAGAGTGTAAGTGAAGGGGTATTTCCGGATCTATTATTTTCCCCAGTAGGGCAATGTGGAAAATAAATGTGGAAAACTTCCTGGGTTATAATTAATGTGAAAGGGATCAGATGATTTTGGAATTTATGATGACACATAGGAGTTCAATACTGGCTCAGTGAAGAGGACAATCTTCAGCATCTATGTCTTAATCATGATTTCTTAACAGAGTGGGCATATGAGGGAGTTGGACTAGATGACCTTTAAAGGTCCCTTCCAACCCAAGCAATTCTATAATTCTATGATATTATGACTCGCTCATGCGAATACATTGCCCACTGATATGTCAGCACTCCTTCCTTTGGAGAAATACTGGTATTTTAAGCAAAACCTCAGCCTCCAAAATAGTCAGAACACCTAGCAATATCTGACCTGGCCCATTACCCCAAATTTGGAAATAAAAGGTCAAAATCTCAGACAGATTGGAATGGACTAAGACATTTACTGTGAGAAGCTTCTCCTTAGAAAGCTACCCCAACTGGATCCTCTAAGCTCCTTAGATACCCAGAATTTGAATGACAGCTGGGAAAGGCTTTGATTTTGTAGAAGTTTTATTGGGGAAATTCAATGTGCACCTGCAATTAGTCAGCCTGAGTCTTACCAGAATGGTCAGTTCCTTAATTTAATGAGCATTCGAACAGTGATTCATTTCAAAGTAGAACTTGGTTATATTGCTGCAGAAAGAAGAAATGACAGAGGGGAACAAGGAGAATGAGGAAACAGTCGTTTTAGGCTGAAAACAGACCAATATGTTCCTGGAAGTACACTTTCAGCCCCTGTGCAGGCCTGGCTCGTGCTGAAGGAGGAATTCCTGTGTGCAGCTGGATCTTCTGTTTCTACCAAGTCTCTTGGCTCTATGGACCAAAGCTGTGCAAAGCTGCATGTACTGCCCAACACCACCTGCCAGACTGCACTGCAGGCTGTAGCCATGCAAGGAACGTTTTCTATGCATTTCCTTATTCCGTGAAAGCATTAACATGTTAAATACTTGCACAGAAATGTAGTAATAATGATGAATGCATTCCTGCCCAGGCTTTGGCCATTCTTCTGACATAATCTGTCAAGACCATAAATACTTCGCTCATGCTGATGGGTGTTTGGTTCTGCAGCCTGACTGAAGTTAGCATGAGATGAAAGAGTTGCACCTCTTGCAAGATGAAATCCACCCATTCTTGATCAAGTGTATGCCTTCCAGAGTAATAAAAGCAGTGTAGCAACTAATCCTGTAAACAGGAGATCAAGCAGAGGAATGAGAAAGCATTCATTGCCTGGGAAGAAGGCCTGGCAAAGCTCACAGTGGTGAAACCAAATGGAAATGTTGCAAACTTTCACCTAGAATAAACTATCTGCATCAGCTGGAAGTGCTTTCCATCGCGCTGGTTCCCAGGAACAGGGTTGCATCATTTTCTCGACAGAAGGCTGCCAAAATCTGTAGTGACATACTAGAATCCTGCTGATTAGCCAAGCTCTTGGCACACTTGCATGGCCAGAGATTTTTATTTATTGTTGCTTTTTCGGTAAGAATTGCTGGTAGATTAAAAATGGGAGGAAGGCAACACTAATACATATTTATTTGGGTGGAGGACACTTTGGCTTTAGGGTAGAATAATGCATTGTGTTACGTGGCAGCTTTCTGTCAGAGGACCTCAGACATGAAATACCATTATTAACCTCCCAGCTTTGTCTGTGGCAGATGAGACATGCTCCATTTCTTGGATGGGCAAAAGCTGGCCAGAGATATTAAGCTCCAAATACTCTCAGATCTCCTTGAGTCAATCCTGTGTTGCTTCCCCATGGTTCTGAGCACCCCTCTCTGTGTTTTTATATTAGCTTCTGAAAGTTGCCTGCGGCACTGGAATTAGTAGGCACTCTGGTCAAAGAGCTGGTGGTACACCAGGTTCAGAGCTCAGCAGCTCTGGTTTTCTAGCTGCTCTACTGTGTTATATTTAGAAGCAGGGACATAGTTTCTTAATGTTTTCACTTCCAAATTGCCCTACAGTGGGATTTTTTTATTTTATTTTTAACTTTTGTTCACAAACATTATCTTCTGTTTCATGTTTGTTCTTCAAGCACTGTCTAACCCATCGTTTTCAGTGGCTGTTTCGTTCTTGCTGCTCTGGGTGCATACAAACCCAGAGTGGGAGCACCTCCTTCACCCATCTAATCTTCTCCCACAGTGCCTACTTCTTCTTTTCATCCTTCACTGCTTGTGCCACCATCCCCTCCTGTTCAAGGCATCCTTTTAGACACACTTCCCTTTTCTCTGAAACTCAAGCAATGCAACAAGTACTGAGCTCGATACAAGTTAAGCAGCAATGGCGAGGTTTCCCTCTCTCTCATCTCTTTCTTTAGTGTGGTTTCTTTCGGGAATCCTGTTCATAAGTTTTTGCCGTTTGTGACAGCATCCCAGGAATGGAGCAGTGGGGTAATATATCCAGGGTGAAGTTTGAGCTGGGAACCAGATGCAGAGAGGCACACTGGGGCAGAGGGGAAGGAAACAGAAAGCTCAGACACAACTGGACATCCAGCAAGCCCTTGCAAAGCCAACTGGCAGCCCCAACTTCCAGGAGGCGGTCTGAAATCAGAGATAAGTCTGAATCAGAAATTTCAATCTAAACAAATGAACTTTGAGAAAGGTTGAGCCAAATGGGTTCCAGCTGGACTCCAGACTCTGATAAGAGGGTTCCTCCCCTGGGCCTCGAGAGCATCCGCATCCCCAGCAGCCTCTGGGCTGACCTCTTGTTTCTCCAGGCTTTTTTACATGGTTTCTAGGCCACGAGCTTGCAGAATGAGACCCACCCACTTGGGGCTGTTGGTTTTCTCTGGTCCAGGGACATTTTGCTTTCTTCAGGAATCTCCGCAAAGCAGTTTTGCAGGAGGGGAGGAGATCCAGTGTGACTCAGCCCTATTTGAGAAACAGGGGAGAGAAATGAGAAGATCCTAGAGGTACTTCCTTTCTAAATACCTCAGAGATTAGTAACGCTTTGCCATACCTGTAAATAGTTTGCACACAGACATGAATGCCAACAACTTCTCTGGAAAGATACACCTCACTGCCACTTGTTTTCGAAGTGCATTTGTGATTTTTCAGCAACCACCTAACAAAGCCAAGAGAAAATAAAAAGATCCCTGACCTTTCACTGCTCTGATTTCCTAATCATTTGGACACCTTTAATCCTTGACTCAGTTACAGGGCACTGTTGTGAAATAGAGCCACAGTCCAGGAAAGGCCTGGCACAAGAGAAATCAGCGCTGGACATGGAACATCCCCAATGCAAAAAAAATAATTAAAAAAAAAATAGGGGGTACAAAAAGGAGAGCACCTCTGGAGGCTCACAACAACACAAATTGTATTGACGCAGTGCTTGAGGATTGTTTAGTGCATGGAGGTTCTTGCTTGTCTCCAAAGTGGCCATGCAGAGTGGTCAGACAAGTCGGGCAGTGAACGCATGCACATTAATATTTGCTGTCACTGAAGTTGCAAAACAAAAGCAGACAGATCATTTCAGGACTTGGCCTCCTTATCTCCACCTACCACAGCCTATAAAGTTGCATAAGAAAACAGGATAGAATAGGAAGAAATTTGAGGAGGGAATCTGAAGAGAAATGAAGTAGTTGAAGCAACAACAAGTGACAAAGTTCCCCCCAGAATGCAAATGTAAGGTAATGGCAAGGTAGTTCTGTGCATGCCTCCAATCCTGACTTCAGTTCCTGCCCAACTTAGGCCAAAAGAAGTTAAAATTAAGGAGGCTTCTTTTGTGGTTTGTCACATACTCTGTGATTATGGACACTCAAAAAGCTCATTCTACTACAAGACTCAAGGATGTGCATGCACCCTGCTGGAAGACTTCCTTGTTTCATGCACATAATTCCAGTATGCAAAAACATAATGACTGAGAAAAAGATGTTCCCCCTGTGGCTTAGTGGTGACAAAAGGGTTAATCATCTCCCAACGCTCCCAACAGGGTCGCTCTAAAGCCCATGCAATTCCCAGCCTTTACCGAGCAGCACAGCAGGGACAAAGTTAGAGTTGGGTTAGGGTTAGGGTTAGGGTTAGGGTTAGGGTTAGGGTTAGGGTTAGGGTTAGGGTTAGGTCCCTGCAGAGGCCTGGTATGCGGCAGAGAAGATGAAGGTGCTCCACAGGGCTTTTGGTCTGTTGGAAACCTTGATTTCATTTTTTAAAAAGTGGGGAAATTTTGTTTGAGAGTGACTTTTCAGAGCAGGGGACAAGCAACTCACTGGTGTCTTGCCAGGTAAGCAGCAAACAGCATAAGCTCATTGCAAACAGCTTTCTTTGGGGCTCTGTCTGTCAGATAAGGGCCATATCACTGGCATGATATTTGGGATGTTGAGTTCTCCTTTGGTTAAGAAACACAATACGTAAAGCTCGCTAAAGAGAGAAATAGACGCAGCAGCAGCCAACTTGCTGCCATGGGTTGGTTAATCTCCCATTAGTTCAGGTCAAAATGAGCTGTGTGGAGAAACCTGCCCCTGTCATGACATGTCAGACCTACACAGCTGACTGAGTCCCACAGGCAAAATCTGCTAGGGGCCACGGAGGTGGTGCTGGATCTGAATTACCTGGGCTGGTGATGTGTAAGTGACTGTGGGCAGCACTGTCAGTCTCTGCAACCCTCTTCGGGCTCAGCCTGCAGGAGATGTGCACGTGGTGCAGCCTCATCGGCTTTGGAGAAGGCCCTATTTAGTGGCCATTCAAATATGGTGCTGTCAAGGAAGAAGTGTGGCACCTAATAGTGGTGTAGATTAAGAGGAGATTAAAAGATATGTCGTGATTCAGCTGTGATTTCCGTGACGAGAAATGATGCCACGGAAAACACCAAGGAAAATGAGGTGGAGGGGGCTGTCGTTAGCAGATTGCTTTATTTATGGCAATTGGACACTGCTGCTGTGCCCAATCTTAAATTTATTGGGTGCTGTGGATTTCTTCATTAAATTCGTATTATTGAATTGTTGTTTGTTGCAATTTGCAATGACTCTCTGCTCGGCTATTTTTAATTTTGCTCTGTGTGTGCATGATCCTGTAAAACAGACGGGTTGTACATCTCTAGCTGTAAGTGTGCATTCTTAATGGCATGACTGATTTTCTCCAATTTCCCCTGTTTCTCTCCTCCAGTTCGGCTTTGCGCTTCACCTCGCCGGCTGCTCCATAGTGCCTCCAGATGGTTTTCCTCCCAGTTATTAACGCAAAGCTGACAAGCTTTAAGCAAGGATTTTCAGGTGCCTTTATAACTCCTTCTGGCTGCTAGGTGTTCCCAGGAGGCTGCAGATCCTGGAATCTTCCACCCTGGCAATGTGCCCAGCCCATTGCAACTGCAACCTTACTGAGATCTCTATACTGGAATTTTGCAGCTGTTCAGAGCTGTCCAGATACCGCAGCAAATGGTTTCTGCTCTCTGAGTCAGTCAGTTGCTGCTTTCGATGATGCACATCCCAACACTATAAGGTTTTCCCATTATTCCTTACCAAAACCACCTTCAGAGCTGGTCTCCTTGGGATTGAGATGAAGAAATGAGTGGAGTTTGGAATGAGTGCTACCTATCTTTACTTTGCTAATGTCAATGGTCTTGACGGCTGGTCTCTAAGGAAGGTACGTGGAGCTAGCAGGCTGGCGGAGAGCTGAGATCTTAGAGCTGATGACCTGCGCTCCATGCTGCTCTTTTGCATGACACTTCCCAGCCTGTCTGCGCCTAGCCCTGGGTTCTCTCAAGTCTGTTCTGACCTGGGGACAGACCTCTTTGAGAAGTGCACTATCAGTCTCATGTGTTATAAGCAAGGAGACTGGTTACAGGCAGGTTCATTACTGGGTTTCACATCTTGCACAAAGTGAGACCAAGACGTTTGCATTTGCTTTCATAATGTCTTGCTGTGATTTGGAGCGCTCAGAGGGCAGCATGGCTGCCAGTGCACGCTGAAGCATGCAACAGTTGAGACATTCAGGTCAGTGCGATACCATCCTGCTGCCATCCTGCACCCATCAGTTGGTACCCTTCCTTTTGCCCCAGGACCTTACAAATGAAAGGTGCATTCTTCACCTCTTTGGTCTCCAGTCTTTCCTCCTGACTCCAGCCAAAGGGCTCTTACCAGAAGGTGCTCCCCATGGTACTGGAATATAAATAATCCCTCTGAACAGCTTTCTGACGAATCAGGAAACCAGGTTCTTCTCCAACATGCACACATACCTGGAGGATTGGGAGCAGAGGATTTGGGGGATGATAAAGTGCTGCTCTGTCAATCAGAAACACTATGAATAGAATTCCCTATGCTCTTGTGGAGCTGTCAGGTGTTTCTTGTCCTTTCCTGTGACTCTTCACTAGAATTCTGCTGGAGAAAGGCACCTGGCTCTCTAGACTGCCATCCACAGACCAGCCAACGCACATGCACACACCTGCCTCAAACGTGACGAGAATGAGGCATGCTATCTATTGCCAAACATTTATTCAGTACCAGAATTACTGAAACTTCCTTAAGATATGCAGGAGCACTTCCAGATTGCAAAATGAAAATCTCTGCCTGGAATCACTGCATTCAAAGTAGGGAAATATCCCTTTAGAAAATCCAGTGGCAATATTACTAAAGGCACAAAGGCCAAGCTGATCTTCAACGTAACTCCACTGAGTCAAGAGAAATACACCAGGGATAAAGTTTGGCCTGATGGTGAAAACCACAGGCAAGTGAGAATGATTTCCAGAATCAAACTGACCTGAAAAATGCAGTTAAATTTTGCCCTTAAAGGAATAATTTTCCTAAAAATAATGGATAAAATGAAATACTCATCATAATTATTCCAAGAAAATGAGGATGAGATGATCAGTGTTAAATGAATTACTTCCTTCAGCAGCTGTACTTATGCTTCATCCCTTAGCCTTTCTTCTTTCTTTAATTCTAAATCTTGTCACCTTCCTGCTGGCTCTTCTAGATTTACCACCTGCTTTGTTCAGTCTTGGCTTGCTAGAGCCACAGACAATGTGTTTTGGGTGCTAATCCCAAGTTTACCACTGAGTTGCTGTGGGTTTTGGGGTGTTTTTTGGGCCAGTATCCTCCAAGAGCATCTCCTCTGGTGTGTCAATACATGAACAGCTCCCCACACAATGCTTAAGGTTAGTAAATGTTGTTATCTTCCAGGATAGAGCCTGTAGCCCTCAGCTTAAGGCCTTGCAAGCATTCCCAAGCAGCCATGCCAGTTAGCACAAAGACAAAACTTACACAGAAAGCTGTGCCTGAATATGGGACTTGCTTCCCGAGAGAGGAGGATGAATGACCACAGAATTAATCTCTTTCAAAGCCCTGTCCAAAACTCATTTGTTGTGTTTAACTTGTTCTCAGCAAGTCCTAAACACACAATCAGAAACAAAGAGTGGAAAACCCAACTGCAGTTTTTTACAAAAACAAACAAAACCAAAACAGGAGCAACTTGCCAGTGTGCTACAAAATCACCACCAAAAAGCCCTCTATAAAATAATGGAATTATTTCACTTGAAGCATTGAAAAGGAAAAAAAAAAAAAAAAAGAAAAAAAGGACAGATGGTTTTTTTGGATATTTATCAGCTTGGGAGGGGTTACCAAGAGCTCCCAGGCTTTTTTCATTGGCTTCCTCACCCTCCCACACCTTCCAAGAGGCACCAGCCCTTCTGAATTACATTTTTCTTCCTCATTTATGTAGTTCTAGGTCCTGGAATTCATTGCTGTGAGTGGGCTGGAAACTTCCTCCCAAGCCCCAGCACTTCAGGGATCCCTGGCTATCGCTCCCTCAGCTCCGTGTTTATCTCGTGTTTGGCAAAGCACATCTTGATCTAAATCAGGCCTCCCAGGAGGGCAGCCAGCTTGAATTTGAAGGCATCAGGAAATATGAATCCTACCCTGGCCCTGGAATTCATCCCGAAGATTAAACATCTTCACTGATAAAGGGCATGTCACTTTCTTACTTGAAATTACTGGGCTGCAGTGTGCTTGTTGTTGCCCCTTCCTGGGGCTGAAGACATCTTTTCTACTGACATCTCCTCTTCAAAGAGCTTAAACATTACCATGACATCATTCCCCAGTTTGTTTTTTAGGGAAAATTTAGCAGATTGAACTCTTCAGGTCTTTCAACTTCCTTTTTAAAATGCAGAGATCAACAATAACGGGGAAAATATTTGTCTGGTTAAGACTGTGAATGGAAACAAAACTGTCCCTACTGCTATTGGCAGCTCTGCTGTTCATCCATCCATCCAGAGATCCTGGGAAGCCCCTTAGCCACAGCATTGCGCTGGAAACACAAGTTAGGCTGTTTGTCTGGCCCCATTATCCTTTTCCAAATCCCAGCTTTGCTTTCCAGGATGCGAGTTGTCCATCTGCATGGGTCAGCTTCATCCCCTGCTTCTCTGCATGGAGTCAACATGCAGCCCAGTGACCCGGATCTCTCCATCAGCCACTGTTCTACTTGCCCGGTGTCACCTGCAGGTTTTGGCAGCCCTTGTTGCAGATCGCCTTCCAGACTGGTGATACAAGCACTGAAAATTACTGGATGCCCTATCAGTCCTCTGGAGACGTGCCCTGAGTGCCTCCCTAGGGGCTGCTCATGTGGAAGACCTTTAATCTCATGTCCCTAAGCCATGCAAGGTGCATGCTATTGAAGTCGTTTATTCTTATTTGTTATGAGAACATGCTAAGTCAACCACCTTGCCAAAACCTATCACATCCACAGAGCTATTTTTCCCAAGCCAACTTTCAACCTCTGCAAAGACCGTAATTAGATTTGTTTGAAAATCTTGATTTGGATGCAAAAAGGCTGACTCAGCAGTCCCGAATAATAGTCACAGCTTTTAGCTCCATTCAATTCAGTTCCCCAGCAGCTTTACCACCATGTCCACAAGCAGTTTCATCTTATTGTGTCATACAGCTTTCCTTTAAAGCTTTGTTGTTCCCTCACAATGTGGAAGATGCTGTGCTCCACTCTACCATCATAAGCCAGGTAATAGTTTGCAATGGGTTGAAATGCTCCAGCATGGTGCAGCTGCTGTTTACATGCAGAGGTGGGGGAGGTCTGTGCTAGGAATAGCATGGGAATTTTTCTTTTTCCTTTTTTTAACCTCTTTTACCCCTTGTTAAGCACTTTCAGACCCAGCCTCAGGCTTGATTTATTTTTGAAAGGCCATTTATAGCCACTGTGTCTTAAAAGAAGAAAAAAAAAAAGAGAGGAGTGACTGCAGCGTAGCACTCCGCTCCCCTTACCATGCACATAGCAACACAGGGTGATGGCTTCCTGCTTTCAAGGCTGGAGCACAGAGAGCACACCACTAACAGAGTTGGGAGCAGCCCACCTTGGAGTAACCCGCCTGACCTCACAACTTGTTGCACACCTTGGTTAACTACACCTGTGTGCTGGAGAAATGGTTCTTAAACAACTCTCTGCCTGCATCCAAGCACCGCAGCTCTCCTCTTGGCTCGGGTTCGGTGCTCGTTGCTCTTAATTTTCCTTTCCAGATGTTCTGATAATGTGGGACTTGAAATTAGCAGCCTCTCCTCTTGAATTTGCAAGTGTTTACTGAGCTGTTTGGTTAAGGGACCAGACAGAGGCATACACCCAGCAGGAGGGGATATGGTGTGTTTGTGGCTAAAGCACTGAGTTCCAAATCAGGAAATGGTCAGAACTGACTTCAAGATATGGGTCCATCCCTCAAAGCTCAGTTCTGCATCTTCTTCTGCACCAAGTTCCAGCTGCCCAGCTTGTTCCTGAGCTGGCGGGTGGCAGCCCCAAAGTGATGGCTTCCCCCTTCTGTGAGCTGCCCGTGTGTATCGAGCTGTAGCTATCTGCAAGGAGAGCAATAACAAATTCCATCCCCGCTGAACAGCACCGCAAACGATGTGCAATATCTGATTCCCAGATGGCAATGTTAAAAACAGAAGGCAACATGTCTGGGAAAGTACCTGGGGCATACCTGAACAATAGGAATAATAGAGATGTAAGAAGAAGATAGATCCTTTCTTTTTTTCTGATGTATGCATGCTTTGTGATCACTCAGGAAACAAACAAACATCTTTTTTTGTTTGTTTGTTTGTCAAGCAGGAAACAGCTTGAATGAATAGAAACACTGTCAGAGGGCTAGAATAAGAGAATTGAAATAGGTGAAAGGTTGGTAGCACGAGCAGTGTGCCAGGCTTGTCTGCTCCAACGTCTGTGTTGTGCATCACGTGAGCACATAATTCCTTGGAATCCTCTGCTATTTATTTGGATACCAGCAGACTGAGTATATATCTACCTCACCAGTGACTTGGAAGATTATCCTTAAGGGACAGCCTCCTTCTGCTAGTCTGCTTGCACAGTGCAGCAACATAGAGGACTTGGGATGGGTATTGAGCATAGGTTTTATTCTAGGTCCCTTTAGGAAAAGGCTTAAAGGACTAGCATCAGGAAGAAGTGGCTGCTTTTTCTCAGATGGTCCAGCAGCTGGACATCCTGCAGAAACGTGAAGAAGTCAGTGTGTTCTGAGCTATCAGTGGGATGGAGCTACCACGCCAGTGAGCAGCAGGCAGCTTCATGCACGCACACCAGCTCCTGCCTCTCCAGTCTCGCCCTGCCTGCATTTGTTCCTCCTTTGCCTGATGGCACATCTCCCCCACACAATGGCATGTAAAATCTAATCTCTTCTGAAAGCTCTGCAGGGCAGGAACTCACACATTCAGATCCAAATAGGCTACTCATGCCTTTTTAATTTCACTGGATCAGAATAACAACAGCAAGGAAATAAAGTAACAGCCAAGGATTCAAGTCAGTGCAGTGAAACAGGTCCCTTCCCTGTCTTGCAATCTGCATCCACACCACCCTAATGGTAGCGGGAAGTCTTCTAGTCACTACCAGTAAATGTTTTCTTAGAATCATAGAATTATTAAGGCTGGAAAAGACCTCTAAGATCACCAAGACCAACCTTCCACCTACCACCAATATTGCCCACACTCCTTTCTAGCATCCTAGAAAGCACTCAGCCACCAAGGAACAGCCACTGATGTCCACTGATTCCTAAAGGTACAAGGACCAACACTACCCCGAATAGGGTACGAGGTGGCTGCAGAGTCCTTCATGGGCTGGGAAGAGCAGTGCTGGGGTTGGTGCTCTCCCACACACATCTGCACCCCAGGCTGGCACAACGCTGATCTCCCCAGCCATCAATCCTGCTGCTCCCTGGATGACAGCTCTTGCACAAGAGCCGTGCCATTACATAAAGCTCGGGCTGCTTGCAGCTTCCCGCCCAGCGCCCGCCCGCCATGTGTTAATCGGGATGGTTCACAGTCTGTCCTGGAGTAAACAAATGCAACTTCACCAGAAATCGCTGCAGCCACACCTCTTCACTCCAGGTGTGCATTTTGGCCCACTATCTGTTTCACCATAGTGATTAGGGGCTGGTATTTAAGGCAATTTCTTAACAGGACTTGGGATCAGTGCTTTATCTCCTCATTAACTTGGTAATGTCATTAATTAAGGTTATGTCAACGGACATGATGCCACAGCAGTTGGGTGTTTTCAGTGGCAACAGCCTTCCAGGGTTTGTGTTTGCAGCCTGCCTACTGTGATGTGCCGATTAACATCCTGCCCAATGTGGGGACCTGCCCTTTCCCCATGCTGCTGGCAAGAACCGTCTCTGCCATCACGACGTTTTGAGGCAGGCTCCAGAAACCCCCTAAAAGCCTCTGTACTCTTCCCCAGCTGATGAACCAGCTCAGTGCTGGGAACAAGGGGCACATGCATGCCCCCTTGGCCAGTACACCCACCTCTCCACCAGCCTGCTTGGTAAGGCAGTGAGTTGTACGTTCTAACTCCCAGTATGTCACATTGGATGACAGAATCAGAGAATATCCTGAGTTGGAAGGGACCCATAACTTCTGAGAGGTAAGGCCTCAGCACTGCATGGTCCCAAGATGCTGTGGTGCTGGTCCTGGCAAAGTGATGGTGCTGTCCTCACCTCCTTCCTCCTCCTTTTCCTCCTAACTAGCTGGCCCTGCATTCTCAGCCCAGAAAACCGGCACATTGGTGAGATGTGGTGGACTGTCCCATGGCGTTAACAGCAGGGCTGGGTACAGCACAGCACACTGCTGGCAGAGATGGGAGGAACCCGCACACATGATAATTGTGGTGTTCCCTCTAGATTTGAAGTGTGCACGTCACAAAACCCAAGAGCTGGTGAATTTTGAGGCTTCAGAAGAGAAGAGTCAGTGAGCTGAGCCTGTCCCACTCACATAATACTCCTAGATGTAGGAGGAAAGCGAGAAGACCTTTTTGGAACTTTCTTCTTTCTCCTCTTCTATGCAGGAGACACAAGGTTAAGGCAAACACACTCCTGAGACAAGTCTTGCTCTGGTCCTGTGCCGAATCCCAATGTATCCCAGAGACCCGCTGCACTTTAAATACACATCAAGAGCAGACAAGATTTTAAGAAGCAGACCTTCAAATGAGTGCAGGTTTAGTTGTTTTCCCCGGTTGTTTGAGGTCACTGTTCCCCCGCCCTGGTTAATAAAGATGTGATTAATGATTTTTGGCAAAGGCGCTGCCTGAAAGAGCCAGGGCTTTGGGAAAAGCAAAACCAGTTTTCAGGTATTTTCTTTCAGGTTCACCTCAGAAACACACAAATACATTTCAAAGCATTCATAAAGCACACTGACAGTCCCTTTGCCTCATCTCCACCCCCCTGCAGACACACCGCCATTCATAACCTGTGTAATTATTTTCCACTCGCCTGAAAGAATGTGTGTGGAATGGGTGGCCAGCAGAGCAGCTGAGTGGCAGCGATGGTTTTGGGACTGCTCTACTCAGGCTGAGCAGTTCCTGAAACTCCTGTGTGAGGACCCCGAGTCTCTTTTAAAATAAGAGAAAACAAAAATAATTGGAAATGTTTCCTCTGGGAGTGTTGGGCTCATATATTCAAGCCTTTATCTGCAATCAGGGAGGCTCAGAAGTGCAGATGGTTAAAGGATGGATGGCCAAAGCTGAAGTTTTCACAGCCGGACCTAAGGCACTGGAGTGGGAACCTGAGGTAAAGCAAAAAAAATCAGGATACTGGGGAGAAGAACAACAGCAAATTTAACAACTGAAGCAGCACTGCCTCTGCTGAGCATCCTCTTCTTCTAGACAGGCCGTAACTCATACAGATGCTTCATACGGCTTAGCTTTCCCAATGGGTGTTTTCCATCTTCATATTGGTGGGGTTTAACCTGTACCACAGGGGCCAGAAAGGATAGCTGAGAGAGGTGGCTGCTTCTTTGGATGGAGACATAGTGGGCCAGCAATGCTCTCTGAAGGCTTGTGCACAGGGCATCAAATCCCTGCTGTGAATGAGCACCACAAGAGACAGGACCAAAGCAGAGATGCTCTGTTTGTGCAAGGGGACAGTGGTGAGGCTTTGCATGGGAAGGGGTGACCACAGCATGAAATGTGCTGCACTCATGGTGCATGCATCACTTGGCAGGATCGGTGTTTTTCCAGCTGCAGGAAGCTCTACTGGGGAGAGCCAGTTTGGATGAACCTCCAACATTTTATAAACCCATAGAAAGAAATGGGCGAGTGCTCCAGTACAAGCTTGTCTCCAAAGCTGAAGAAAATTCTTTAAGTTAGTAGGATGTTCAGTGCAAGGATGCAGAGAAATTCTCATTGCTAGGGAAAACACCAGGCTAGAAGGAGCCAGGCTTGCCACTGGGATTCTGGACTGGCCCAGTCTAAGCACATGGTGAACTGGCAGTGTTCACAAGAAGATCCCCATCCATGTGCTGAAGCTTCCCCAAAATTGCTGTGGGTGGCTCTAATTATAGCCTTCATCCTATCTCCTCCCCTTTCTGCAAGTAGGAAGGAGGGAGCTTTCTTGTTACACTAGCTGCCTGCCCGTTACCAGGTCAAGATTGCTGGTGGGATAAGGACTTTCTATTTGTTTGTAGTACTGCTGTCCTACTTGGCAGCACACGCCTCATTCCTTCAACCCTACAAAGGGAAGAGCCCCAAGCAAAGCAGGTTTGTAGCTGGCTTAGCAACACGGCTGCTCTGCATTCCTGTAAATTTCCAGGTTCAAGTGCAGTTTGTTCTTCTCCGTTGACAAGCCACGTGAACGTTGCAGTTCCCCTCATCCTGCTGAAGATCCCTTGGCAAGGGTGATGGAGAAACAGTGGCTCCGAAGCCAGGTATGGGGCTAGCAAGGCAAGGAGGCAGCCAAGAGCTGCACCATCCACCCACCTGCAGGCTTCCAAAGCAAGAGCAAGGCTTGCCCTTGAGGCTTGAGGTGAAGAGGTGAGTACATGTATAGATCCACATCCCCAGGGCTAGCTTGATTTATTTGGCAGTCTGAACGGTCCATGCTTTCAGCCTTGGGTGTGACAGCTCTTTGGTTTTTTAGCATGTGCCTCATTCTTGTGTTCCCGTTACTTTATCCCACATGGGGTTGGAGTTTCTTCATTGTTTTCTCCTGTGCATGACGGACATTAGCAGAAAGGAAATGCGGAAACTATAGAAACTGTTCTCCATGCTGAAGGAATGTGCCTCGTATTCTTCTGAACCTGATCCCATTGTTTGCTGCTGCACCCGCAGGCACGTTCCCTGCTGCACACTGCAATGATCAGGGCATCCTCACCCAATGGGCAATGGACACAGGCAGGATTGCAGGGCTGGCCCCATTCCCATTTGAGTCAGAACAACTTTCACCCCTGATTTGATCCAGAGCAGAATCAGGCCCCTCACTGCACTATATAAATAGAAAGATCTGATTTCAGTGCAGGTGGATATCAAGCAGTTATGAATTTTCTTTCCGCTGTTTTCATTAGTGAGGTGATTTGTGTTACAAGGAAAACTTGTTCTGAAGCTGTCTTTATTTACCTGAAATGCATCTGCACTTTGAAGTAGGCTCTGAAAACACAAACAGAATGAAATTGCCCATAAAGCAGAGGTGGAGAGGATTTTTCTGAGGTCGGAGTCTGTTGGGTTCCCTCTACATTGGAATGCAAAATGAGTGCCCTAAATTTAACACGCACCAGGCTTTTCTTTTTTTTTTTTTTTTTTTTTTTTTTTGCATTCATGACTTGAGAATGAATTCAGTTGTAAAAAGAAATGCAACTGACACATTTGGCATGCAAAGCAACCATTGTTTTTGCCAGGGGGTTCAAGTTCACGTGCGTATGTGTTTATCTGCAAAACAGCTCAAGAGCCTTCACGGGAGACTTAAGCAGTGGAAACACTGACTCTGGCTCTCCAAAAGAAGTCAGCATCCAGCTGAGGTCATCAGTCTCAGCCACAGCCTTGAGCCACAGATACTCAAGGTCTTGCCCTAAGGATCCACCTGGCCAGATGCTATCTAAAATCACAGAACACTGCAATCCTAAGCCAATAACTGAAATAATTTTACAACTAATGGTACGATAATGTTTAATCTGAATCGTATATCTGAATCATTTGGGACAATCTTGGGATGAATGGGATCTCACAGAGATGGATGTTTGCTTTCTACCCCACTTCTTCCCCAGGCAATGCTCTTTTCCCTGCAGACTGGGCACAGGACTCCCATTGAAGAGTGAGGGATGAGTCAGTCTCCATGCTTGGCTTCAGCTCTGTGCAGCTTCCTGAAAGCAAGCATTGAGTTATGCAGCCCAATTTTGCACTGTTTTTTTTTTTCTCTTTTTTCTTTATTTGCCCACCAGATCCGGAACTGAAACCATCAATTCATTTCACTTGAAGTTCTGGCTCTTGACTCAAATCAGCAATAGCTTCCTCAGCTAACATCAGGTTTCAGCCCACTGAATCAGTTGTCCCAGCTCCTCTGGGCCTGAAGGTACCTGTTTGGTGACGTGTGAGAGGCTTTTTATTCACAAAACAAGGTGAGAACTTCCCTAAAAACTTACTCCATGACTTTAGGTCTGTTCTCAGAGACTCATTTATCCCGCAGTTGTCTGCTGAGGTGGGAGAGAGAAGAGCTGACAGCAGGAAACCTGGGGAAGGTCCACCTGAATCCATGATTTTCCACACCAAGCCACATCATCTGATGACTCCACAGCCTCCAACCATTTCAGTCTCAATCTACTCTCTAGGCCATATTGCTATCCATTTCTGCACCCTGACTTACGTCTCTCTACTGGCTGCATTCCTGAGAGCGCTGGACAGGGACGAGGACCTCAGGATGCTGCACACTGATCTCACTGTGCTCTGTGACACAGTGACAGTGCTGCCTGAGCTCCAGCAACACAAACTCTCAGTATCTGTTCTCGTATCTTTCAGAGCTGAACCAAAGTCCTCTGAGATCAACTGGGTTTTCACAATGGTGACCGTGAGTTCTGGATTCAGTTTTCTAAATTGAAAGTGTTAGGAATGTGCATGAAATTATTCAGTAGGAAATCTGTTTCAATCGTTCTCCTTTATGCTAGATGCTTTGAGAATGATTATGTGCTGTGTAAATAAATATGGCCTTCAGAATGTATTCAGGGTCATTCTGAGTGATCCCAAAGATCTTTTATACTGTTAAGGCCATGTAAAGGGTCTTATTCCACACAGAAATTAATTTATAACCAATTTGCCTCTCCTTTGTTCAGCTAGAACCGTAGAAAAACCTGAGTCTACACAGCATTCTGTACTTGTGTGTTGGTCAAGAATGTGTTTTCCTTCAACTACTGAATTTAGAGTGATAGAGTGAGTATTAGAGTGATAGGCAGTTTGAGTCATTTCCCAGAGTGAATGTGATATCTTTATTCAAGAATAATTTATCCCCCTTCTTATAAAGGAATAAGCCACAGATTCATAAACACCACAATAGCCTTACAATTCCATGCACAGTAGGGAAGTTTTCTGCTTTCTCCACATACACACACAGGCTTACAATGAATGCTGAGGCCCAGATCAGCGAGCATCTCTTTGCTTCCTAGAGTGAAATGAGTTCAAAAGAAAGTCATTGGACAGATGATTTGACTGAAAAAAATGTGAGTTGCAATGGCCTTGGCAAACTTCTCTTGCTTTCCATTTGCTGCAGTTTCATGCTCTTTGCCACACACTTTGGGGAGTTTCCTTCTGACTTCTCTGGGCTTGATTCCAACGTGAACTGCTTCAGAAGTGTCATCTTGCAAAGAGTCTTCTCATCCCCATCACCAACACTAGCCATTTGTAAAATGTCAAGTGCTTTGCTGAGGGCAAAGTGAATCAAGACCATGCTTAGCTTTCTCCCAACAGAGGAAGGACTCTATTTCGTCTTCCCATAGCCCTCATAATTTCAATGCCTACATAGCTGCCTTGGGACAGCCTCCCACCTCACCTGAGTCTTGGGGAGGGCAGTTAAAAGGATGCTCTTGTTCCCTGTCACAGCATCCCCAGGCTCAGCACTGAGCCCCATGCTTCTGAAGGACCTGTGTGTTGCTGGCACAAGGACTTGTCAACAAAATCACCCTCCCTGCCTTCCTGCACCTGAATGTACATTTATGGCTGGCTTCCATCAGGAGGGCTCCAGCACAGTTAGTTAGGTGCCTACTCCAGTTCCCAACAAAGAAATAGATATTTGCCATGTGAACCGTGGTGCTACTCAGTCAAAACAACTCAAAATAAAAGCACAATCTATTAACAGCAAGAGGGTTTTGTTTGGTATAAATTACTTGGCAAATAATCCTGTACCTCAGATACATTTCAGGAAACTGTGACCTATTTCTGGATGACTTATCACGCCCACATGTGGCAAAATTTCTCCAATTAATCACTTGTGAGGAATGATTTCAATGTTTTTTTATTATTATTATGATTACTATTATTATTATTATAACCTCCTTTGGCCACCTTAAGCATTTTGAGACAAGATGAAAGTACTGAAACTTCTACTACCTCCCTGCAGAGCTGCTATTGCAGGACTGAAAAAGAGAAGAATGGATCAGTTTTTAGTAAAACCCATGGTTTATGTAAAGCATCTGATTCAAAACCTATTTTCTGTGTAGCTTCTTCTTGCAGACTAAAATAGTAGGCTGCATTCAAACTAGACTTTGAGCTCAGTGAAAAGGAAACGCTGATGAAAATCACGACTCAAACACCCTTGCATCATTTAATTCTATTTGTTTTATTGGTGAGATACAACCTGGGCCCCGTTTTGTTGCTGTAGGAGGAAATTCAGTGGAGGGCAGGAGGCCAGCATCAGGCTTAGGTGCTGCTGGACCACAGTCAAACTTAAGAAGTGGAATCTGGATCAGACCAAAGTCCACAGGAACTTTGCCAACAGCTTCCACAGGGCCTGGTGTCACCTTAGCGAGCACCTCAAGCACCACCCTGCAGAAGGGAGGATGCATTTGTTCTTAAAATGAGCATCTCTCACACTGTTCAGGTTGTCTCAATGGCAGCCCCTCTTCCAGTATTCACCCCAAGTGACGGAGAGCAGCTGTGCACTAGGCATTGTCCATGTCCCACTTCTCTACATGCGGACGGTGGGGTTCCCCTCTCTTCAAACCACCCACGCAGAATTCACCACATCTTCCCTGGTTTCCCCATGGGTTTGCTTCTCACTTGCCTGGGCTTCAGGGTCTTGACATCACCGCAGCTTCTGAAAAACATTTTGAATATTCCTGCCTGGGAGGCGTTAGGTTAGCGGGCCCTCACCCGGGAAAAGCAAAGCTCTGAGCGATCTCTATGTGTGGTGAGCACGCACACATGCTTGTGCCCACAGAGCTGCTGTAGCGTACACAGACTTTGCAGAAATCACCGTCCCGCTCTCATTTCTACGATCTCGAAGTAGCTTCCCATTTTCTATATATGAAATAAATATTTATAGGTACCGGGGAAGTGGTGACACAAACTCAACCTAAAATGGCTTGCAGCAGAAGAGACAAAGTTCCTTCTGCGGCTGCTGGACAAACCCCGTTATTTGGTCTGGCTTTGCTCCTCACCAAGCAGTGTCACTCACTGGTGCCACCCCGTACCCTGGTGAGATCCCATCATGGGAGGATGGAGCCTGGCATCGAGCAGCTGCAGTAAAAATGCTCCTCTCTCAGGAAGCAAACACCTGAGAAGCTCCACAATAGTCACAGAAGGTGCTCAGCCTGCAATGCCTGATGAAATATGGATCAGTGTAATTGTTTCTTACGCAGCCAAAGTATATCAAAAAGCAGCATAGAGACTCCAAGTATTGTATTACCGCTGCACACTTGAGCGGCTGCCGCTAACAGCTTATCTTTATTTCCATGCTGACAGTGCCAAGCAAGTTGATTTATTTTCTGCCCTGTCTTAAATATCAGAGAATATTCGCATATCCCAGAATCTGAGGCACGGATACAGCAGATCAGCTAAACGTGTGCTTAGCTGAAGTGTTCTCTTTATTCACTCTGACTTGCCTGAGTGTGAGCCGGCATTCACCAAGGGTCTTTGCATGTGGCAGCAGTGATTTGCTGACGTGGCTCAGATAAGCCACAACTGCACTGATCGTTTCCTAGTCTGCTTCTTCTGACGCCTTTGTTGGACGCTTAACAAATACTGCTCCCCATCAAGAAAGTTGTGTGATTAGCAGATTTAGACTGCAGATTGGTTTCGTATTGTTTGCCTTCTGGGTCTGAGGCTGTGTGGAGGACATGTTTTCGAGCTTTCCTTTCAACCACAAGATTTAAAATCTTCATTTTTAACTCTTTTTTTTTTTTTTTTTCTTGAAGTAAGATGAGATTCTCATGTAATCACCTGCCTCCAGTAGCTGGGGCTTAGAACACAGGACCAAACATGGCTAGAAGTGGAAACACTGAATGATCAGCTTTTCTCACATGAGTAGTCCCTTTGAAGGTTAAGGACCTATACTCAAGAGCAAAGTTATGCAGAACCAGAACATGAAAAAATATAAAACTTACCCTAGAAATACGCACCTTGTATAAACTTTGTTTCGTAGCTGGCGGAAATACCTCTTTTCCTAAACTAAACTTATTTATTTTCTTTTTAACAATACCTGCCTGGAGGCAGATGTTTGTCTTGTAAGCCCTACTGTTTTAAATCTTTCCTTAAGAGTTTCAGTAAATATTAAAAGAGCTTAAGGCAATAAAACAACTTTATGACTTTTTAAAAGAGCTTGCTCCTTTCCCTCCCACATCATGTTTGAAAAAATAAAATAAAATAAAGAAATCACATAACCTACATCTTTATCAGCTCCAGTCTGAAGGTTTCTATTTATAGCTTTTGGTTATGAATGTTTTTTCCTATGAAAAGGTCAGACCTCGCACATATACAATGGTGGAAAGCCCTGCTTATTAAAAAGCAGGCAGATGGATTTGTTAAAAAGAAGTCATTTCATAATGCAGCTGCTGTGAGCAGAGCTCTAGCAGGAACATCCTCATACTGCGTTATGAGAAAAACAGATAAAAGAGGTCTGTTATGCGGCTGGGTAGTTTTTCCTTTCTCAGCCTCCATCCTCAGATACTCAGCACGTTCTGTGCCTCTACGTACATGATTTGTCCCACACCCACATGTGTGCCTATGCACAACCCTCCACACACACATGCACACATGCCCTTGGTCGGCATGGGACAACAGAATAACAGAGACCACAACCTATTGCGCAGTGGAAAACCAGTCAAAATCTCTCACATTTGAGGATGGTGAAAGAGAGAGGTCTTGGCTGCTTTGTTCTAGCCCTGAGCAAGGAGCTTTGATGAGCTGAAGGACAACCACTTCACCCCAAAAGCTTTCCTCTCCCTCCTTCTTCCTCTCTGAAGCACCCTCATCTCTCCCCACACCTGCAGCACCCTGGGTGGCTGGAAGCAGCACACGCATCCTCACATTTCCTGAAGATCAGTGTTATTAGGGAAAGTCTCTCCTGTACTTTATGAAATCGCATGCAAAAAGAAAACCACCACCACCACCCCTCACACACAAAAGGAAAAACAAAACCAAAAATCAACCAATTCTTTTAAACCAAGCTTTGAGAACAGCCACCTATCTCTAACCTGGCTACTTTGTACAAAAAAAAGCTCCCCCGCATGCTGACTATTCACTTATGCTTTGAAGGAGCTGCTGAATTCATGGGGTGCCCATCCTCAGACTCTAAGGGCACAGCCCTCTCAGGGCTTAACTTGCAGGAAAGCGCCGTGGCTCCACACAGGAGGTTTACGGGGTCCCCATGCCCTCACCCTGAACAGTGTGGCTGAGGGAATAGGTATCGGCAGATCTGGGCTGCAGGACTCCAGTCCCAAGCACAGTAAAGACCTCACTGCTTTGCACAAGCAGAGCTAACCCTCCTGGTTGAATGCCATCCCTCCTAAGCTTACAGAAGCAGAGCCCAGCAGCCTTATCCAACATCAGTCAAGTTGTTGATGGAGAGATAAGGCAGCTTCCACTAACCTGCAGCGTGGTATTAATACCAGCAGGTTATCACCTGCCAGTCTGCCACCTGCTTGCATCCACAGGGAGAAAGCGCTAATATTCTGTAACAACAAAACGTATGGGATTTAAAGCATTAGTGGTGCACAGATATTTTGTCTCAGGTTGATCTCACCTGCTTTGAAATTTGATCAGACTCCTGGTGGGTTTCTGTGGCAATCACCAACACAGCTGGAAGAATGGCCCTGGAGATGGGCAGATTATGCACAAGGAAAGCTGTTCTGCTACAGGAGTCTGGATGAGTGTGGAATTTGGAAACATGGAATGAAGCACGGGCCTCTGTGAGAGACCATGTAGGTGTAGTGTTTTGTTCCCTATCTGCAGGGAAATCAATAAAAAGGTTTGGTAAGGCAGGGGTGGAAAAACAAGAAGAAACGGTCTTTCCAGCTGACCTGCTGTGCCGCTCTCTTGGCTGCTGTTGTTTCAGGAGATGAGCTGCTGATAGCCATCCAGCCCAATGCAACCTGTCTATAGCTCACCTCACATGCCCTGCCCAGATCCCAACTCCCAGGCTACTGAAGAAGCATTAATTACTGCTTTTGCAAAAGAGAACATCTAATTGCACCACAGGGCTTGATGCATGTGAAAAAGGATGCATTAAATTACAAACCACTGTTCCTCTAAGCTGCAATGTCTGTATGTGCAGTAGGCTGCAAGAAAAGGCATGTTAGAGATTTGTCGAGCACTGTGCACATTAGTCAACTGGGCCATTAAAAGTAACAAAGACCTATATCGCAGTTGTGGAGGTGGATATTAAAATAATGGAATCATAGAATCGTTTGGGTTGGAAAGGACCCCTAAGATCCATCTGGTCTCTGCAATGCACAGGGACACCTACAGCTCCATCAGGTGCTCAGAGCCCCATCCAACCTGACCTTGAACGTCTCCAGGGGTGGGGCACCCACCACCTCTCTGGGCAACCTGTGCCAGTGCCTCACCACTCTTATTGCAAAAAACTTCTTATATCCAGTCTAAATCTCCCCTCTTTTAGTTTGAAACCATTTCCCCTTGTCCTATCACAACAGACACTGCTAAAGAGTCTGTCCCCTTCCTTCTTACAGCCTCCCTTTAGATAGTGAGAGACCGCTCTCAGGTCTCCCCAGAGTATTCTCTTCTCCAGGCTGAACAGCCCCAGCTCTCTCAGCCTGTCCTTGGAGGGGAGGTGTTCGTATCTTTTATTGTAGTCATGTCAACCAAGAGAAAATTTCTGATGAACCTGATGGCAGCCAAGCTTGAGATCATCATCTCCCACCCTGTGACCCCACACAGCACAATGGTGCAGATCAGCAAGCAGGGTCCCAAGTCTCCCACTGCTCTGAACATTCCCTTATGCTGAGCCTGTGCTGATCCAGCATCCCTCCTCATCACCCACATTTCCCAGCTTGGTGTCCTGGAGCTCTCTGGGGCAAAGCACCCAGGGATGCTGCAGAGTGGATACACAGATTGTGCCGCAGCAAGGCAGGGAAGCCAGGAGGTGAGCAGTCCGGCAATGCCATACACCTGCCCAGCCAGCTGTGACCGTCTGCAAGGCAGGGGAAAGTGAAATTGCTCTGCCCACACTGCTGCCATCGCGGGGGGGCTGGGGAGCACTTAGTAATACCGAGAACAAAGAAATCTGCCTTAGTCAGATATTTTTAATGATCTCTCCCCACACAGGGCAGGAAGTGAAACTGAGGTCCCAGTCAAGCCCCCCCCTCGCACTTCCCCTCTGCAGCCCCCAAGACAGCGAGCCCGCCCGCGTGGTCCCTTGGTGGCGGCGCAGCAGCGGGCGAGACGTTGCACTTTCAGTCAGTGTGGCCAGGATGATGCACACCAGGCTCCCATGCAGCCTCGTCCCACCTGCGCAGCCTGTGCTGCACGAGATGGAGATGCTTGGGCAGGGCTGGGCTGCGGCAAGAGGAATGAAAATAAATTTTTGGATGGATTAGGGCAAGCCCCATGAGGAATGCCATTGCCACAGCCACTCCAGGGGAGCCTGAGAAAACCGTTTGGTGCTCCTGTGCTGGGAATTTTGGGCAGCTAGTGTGCACTTCTGCTGTGCACAGCACGGCTGGGCAGGAGGGACAGCTGGCAAGCAGATTTGGACCTCCAGTCTACTCCCTTTGACAAGGATAATGCAAGGGAGGTGACCAAACAGCAGCACGGTCCTTCCTCCCATTAGCCTGATCTGCAGGGCTTGGTCAAAGGTCTTTTTATTACTGTTCTCTTCTCCAATTAAAACATCCTACAGATTGTACTTGGCAGAGTCTCAACAGCATCCAGAGCTGAAGCCTGTTAGCAGGATATGATCAGCTAGGTTTAGACCTGAAGCAAGCCAGAGGGGTAGGGAGCATTTGCCAACAGCAACGTGCCAAGTTTTGTGGTCTGCCTGTTTTAATTCTGGCTGTTAATTGCTTTCCAGAAGCACCCACTGCTCCCAAGTGACAATCAGAAGCCAGTGGCCAAAAGCACCCATGCCTGTAGGGAAGGGAAGCCCAACTCCAGGGAGCTGCACGGACCTGCTGTGTCCCCAGGGAGTGACAAATGGTGGCAGGGTGGTAGCTTGTGTTGGAGTGGGCTTGAGGATATGGTACTCTCATGCCAATCAGGTGTTCTTCCATGTCAATGTCATCTGATGCCCACTGGGCACTTCACACACTAGCTGGTGCCTCTGAGTGGCACCTCCAGCTGGATGGTTGGGGCTGGCTGGGAATTCAGCCCCTGCAGGAGCGGATGGTATACATCAGCTGCTCTTTAAGGATCGTCCCATCTCTACCCTCTTTCAGAGAGCAGTGCTTTGTAGAAGAATTTTCACCAACAGCAAAGCAGCTGAGCAGTATTTCTCTGAGATGCAAAGGAGGAATTAGAAATAAACAAAAGATGTAGTTGTCTCATATGCTAAAGAACAGCATCTGAACTGATGGACAGAGATTTATGTTCATGATTCCCTGTGGGACTCTTCAAGTTCAGTAATACCCAGACAAGTGGTATTGCAGAGCCTCTGTGAAAGGGGAGAAGAAAAGGTGGCACAGCCCAATTCTCACATTAATTGACTAGTGGAGAAAGCATCCAGCACAGGGTCTAGGATGCCTTCATCAGGTCTAGGGCAAGACCACATCCCGTTTGCTAAGTGAAGTCCTGGCTGAGGGGGTGAGCTGAGACACTGAGCTGGCAATGTGTGAGCACTGCCAGGAGACAACAAGAGTTGGGGTGCACAGGGGAGCTGTGCTCAACCCTCTGCTCCTTGTGGATCAGCACTGGCTTGCAGCAATGCAAGTGGGTGGGGGGAAGGAGAGTAAAACAGAGTGAAATGGCCAGTCTGATTTCCTTACTCAAGCTGAAAGAAATACAAAGTGTAAACAAGCTCCTGCTGAAAATGAGGAGTGACTCACAGCAGTCTGGAGGCTGTTGGATCCAGGGATTTTCTTTCCAGCTCAGGTCTAAAGGCGAGCGAGTTTGATTTGCACAACTCATTTGCTTTTAATGACCTATGGGTGTCATTAGTGATTGAGCTAAGGACACATCTTTTGGGTAGAAAAGCAGCATGTTGACAAGGAGTCTTTATAATTGCTTCCTGTGTTGTTGTGGGGTATTTTTTGTGCTTTTGTGTTGGCTTGTTTGGTTTTTTTTTTTCGCTTCCAAGCGTATGCTTTTTCCTTATTGTTTCTGACACCTGTCAGCAAAATGCACAGCCCTGTGTATCTCCTGCCATCTCTGACCAGTGCATAGGGAAATATCCCTGCACACTCTGTGGGAATTGTGCCAGCAATTCCAAAGAGCAGGCAGGGAAGATAGATAATGCAAATAAACCATAGGCACAGCAGAGGACTCCCCCTGTAGAGGCCGATGGCCTTAGCACCATCCAGACCAACAAGAGTCAAGGGTTAATGCAGGTGTCACTTGAAAGGTAATTTTCAATTGATTTGTAAGTAGGTCCCTGACCTAATGACCTTGGTGCTACACAAAATAGGAGTTCCCCTGGAGCAACATATGTGCAGGCGAATGTATTATTTACTTTGGTAGTCCCTGTAGAATTTATAGGCTCAGGCAGGACCAATATAGATAACCTGAGGAATGTGGTAGCCCTTGTAAAGGTTTGCGTTTCACGCTTAAATATTTGGGCAGTGAAATAGCAGCCTTGATTATAATTTGACATAAAACCCCAAGGTCACTCTCCAGTTTCTACATCCTTTTACAGGTGATAAAACCACCCATAAATAATTTTCATTCAATGCCTCAGGAACTGCATGCAGGGTTTGGCTCAAGACGTGCAGGACATGGCTGACGTGCTGGGCCATAGCTCCGTCTGCTCCTATGCAGACATTCCTGGTGTGCACTGAGAGGGGCTGGATGAGCCTGGTTTAGGAGCAGGTGGCAGTGGGTCTCCATGTTGCTGCTGGTGGGGCCCATGAGACTTTCAAGGAGTCTCATGAAGAACCTCCAAAGGTTCAGCTGTGAGTCCTGCTCTCTGGCAAGACAGGTTCTTGAATTCGGAAGCAACAGCAAACCTTCTGCAGCTTTGGCCATGGATTGGAAATTGAGTTGTTGGAAATCTTTCTCCTGTTTCTTCAATAGAAGATTAGGGATTTTTTAATGAACAATTGAAACCCTCAAAGGCTTAGCAGAGAGAGGTGGCCACAGTGCTCCCTGGGGATAGTAATTATGTCTCATTCTCCCTCTGCGTGTAGTGTTGTTGGCCCATGATTCAGAGCTGATCAGCCAAGAGATAGTGTGCGCTGGGAGCTCACGTCCTGGGAAGCATGAATGAGCATAGGGCTTCCAACCTGAGAGGCAGCAGGAGATTTCCCAGCTCAGGGAGATGTAGATTTGCAAACTAAAAGTATTTTCAGGTGCAGGAAGGAGAAGGAGAGTGGGGGAGAGAGAAGAATACTGCCTTTTTTGACCATGTGCAGCAGAAATGTAAGGGGCACCTGCCCATCCCAAGCACACCACCTTCACCTGCCATCGTTCAAGGCAATTAACCAAAACGGGACCCACCGCACTTTTCAGAGCTGAGCTCAGCAGCCCTCCTTATCCTGGAATTCCCCACTGCTCTAGGTATTCCTGTTTGTCCCAGCTGTCCCCTCCCTGGTGCCCCATGCAAAGAGGCTAATTCTGCAGCCACCAGGAATTGTGTCTGGAGTGGTGCATGGCAAACAGCAGAGATGGAGGATCTCTTCCACAGCTGAGTGGTGTCTAAGCTGGCAGAGCCGTTCATGTCATTTCCCAGCATCTCTGGACAATGCTGAGAGGAAGGCTCCAGGGTGGGGATGCAGCAGAGCTTTCATGGCCTGCCAGGAAAAGGCCAGAGCAGGGCTCAATGGATATGCCCACTAGGGCAATCCAATTCTCAGCCTCCCACAGATGGAATCTTAGAGGTTTCTTTTCAGCTCCACTTCCCACACCCCACCCCAGTCCAATTCTCGTTCCTGGTTCCTCTCCTTTTCCTGCCCACTCCTAGGGCCTTGATCTACTTGCCAACACCGGTCTTCTTGAGAAGGCTGCCAGCTGTCATCCTGCTGCCCCACGCGGCCTGCTGCCAGTGATATATCCTAGCCTGCCTCAAAATTTGGGGTGCAGAACCTGGCAGCTGTACCTTGACCCACCCAGACTGGGAGTCTGTCTCTGCCTGGGGACACCTTGCCCAGGTATGAATCAAGCTGCTCATTACCTGCCAGAGCTGCCAGGCAGGCAAGGCTTTATATACCTATGTTCCCGGGCTGGTTTTCTCAGAGATCCAATTTCACACAGGGATTCTGGGAATTGCCCTGGCACGTCCTGGTGGTGGTTGCAGCATCAATCCAGCCACGCTTTTTCCTACCCATTGGGAAAGCAAAGCACAGCAGCTTGGCGTTCCCATTCCCCTTTGCAATCTGCTGCTTCTCTCCTACCACCATGTACACCTCTGATCTGCAGGGTAAGACTTGCTTTGGACTTTTATCTGGTAGGAACCAACCCACAGCTGAGGCACCTTCATACTCGCTTATGTGCCAGTGGTGTTATCCCAGAGATGACAAGCTATGGTTTAAATGCTGGTAAATATTAATGCTATCAGGGCTCCTCAGCTTCCTTGTGGAGGGACAGACACTCAGCAGAGCTCCTGCAAAAAATGGCTTCAACAAGGTCACCCCTTTTGCCTCCCAGTCAGAAACACAGGTTGTGTGACAGCCCACCTGCAGCTACTGCTGCTCACCTGCCAAAGGTACTGGCTTTAAACAGTCTGGCAACCATAGGTGAGTGACAAGCCATGGATTGCCCAGCCCTGGAGGTGTTACCCCATCCACCAGCCTGAAATGCTACAGCACTGGGTGTGGGGAGCTGTGAAGAAACTGTTGCAGGAATGCTGTGCTCCCCAGTGTCTTCCCTGTCTTCGTCCCTCCAGATAAGGGGAACTCTGTGTGATGCAGGGTGCTGAACCAGCATCCACGAAGAAATACAGTGAGGCCCTTTCACTGTCTGTGTGCTCATGGTGGGATTTCTCATCATTCTGCAAAACAAAATTCATTTAGTAGAGGAAGAAACCAGACATGGGGAGGTTTGACTGCACTCTGCCTTTCCAGAGTTGCCCAATCCCTGCAGAGGACCAAAATGAATCCTGATTTAGTCTGAGTCAAACTGTGTTGAGGTTTTCTCCCTGATCTGTGCAGCATCTGATCAACACACTGCTGCTGTTCCTTGGTTGCTCCAAGTAAATGGTATTCACGTGAAGAAAGAAACCTCTGGATAAAGCTATTTTTGGATCGGGGAAGGGAAAGAAATCCTACAGAATAAGCAAGTTTAAACAAAGCTGTTACCAAAAGCAACTCTTCTCTGACTCTGTCAACCACAGTTGCTCGGTGCCACCACAGAGAGGGTGGCATTTCTGAAATCAAGGACTGAAAGTAGTGCAAAAATGCGTCAGCAAGTCGGTGACTATTCCCACTGGAGACCTTGCAAACCTGCTACAGCCTGGCTTAGCCCAGACCTGCAGCAGGGAAAGGCATTCACTACTCTCAAAATGTGGTCCCTACCCGTATTCACAAGGACAGCCTTCACAGTCTTCCTTTTGTGATGCTGTCACCTTTTCTCTGATACACTGGGCACTTGTATCATCTCCTCTGCAAAGGGCAAGTGAGGTCGTATGTGCAAAACCAGGGCGTCTTTTGACAAGGCCAAATCAGCAAGCAGATGGGTAAGGTAGAAAACTCACAGCATATCCCTTCCTAAGAAAAACCTCTTTATAAAAAAATGATAGCTTACTGTGAGTGACTGTTTTTATATACACAATCCCAGTCTGTGAAGCATGAGGATGCTGCTGGGGGTGACAGGGGCCGATGGTGTTTCCTCCCACGCTAACTCCCCAGTGCTGCCGAGGAATGGAGCAGCAGTTGGTTTTTATTTTTAGCCCCCCCACCCACGTGGTCTGAGGATCAGATGCACATTCCCAGATGTTCATTCCACAGATGCCGAGACCCTTCCAGCCCACGCTGCGTGGATTCACATAGCCATGGCTGCAGTAGCAGTGGGGCCAGTGATCTGGCTCCCCTCACCCGCAGAGCCACACATACACTGCATGCACACTGCCTGCTGAGCTCAGGAAGCCTCCAGTTAAAAGGCTTTCTAGGAAACTGGAACAAATATGCATGAGGAAGTCAAACTGAATCCGTCCATCAGAGGCAGCGCAAGATGCAGCAGCAGCAACCAGACTGGTGCAGACCAGCCCCTTGCTATCCAGAGGGGAATTAACCACCAGCACAGCCTTGGAGGGCTGTGGTAAATTCCCTATTACTGGTAAGGGTTCTGCTTGCATTTGGGCGTATTTTTGAAGGTCTTGCTCTTGTTTAAATGCAGATCTCATGGCAGAACTGATAGGAGTAAGGCTTGAGGCCTTTGTGCTGGTGTCATCTTTGGCTTTGGCAGAGGTTTGGGCTGGCATCAAAAGCCTTGGATTTAACATCCAGGATTTAACACACAGGATACCAAAGCACTTCTGGTCTCTGTGGCAGAGGCCTTAAGACCCTTGACAGGATGTGAGGGAGGCAGGTCCCTGCCACCGTGCTGGGTGCACAAGGCCAGGCCCAGCTCACCTGCAAGGCCTCGCGCAGCCTGGTTTGTCCCCTCCCTTGTGCAGGGAGATCACATGGCCGTGCCAGCTGTGGGGGCTCAAGAGGACTTGGCAAACTTTTTGCAAGATAAGGGGTATCCCATAGGTTGAGCACTGAGAGAAAGAGCTTACTCTGTTTAGGGAAAAAGGGGTGTTTTCCTGCAAAGACTTTCCTCCTGCTTTCTGTCTCTTAAGCTGGTTTCTGGCTGGTCGGTAGCTGCGGAGTGAGTTACTTTCTTTGTGCCTCGGTTTCCCTGACTGCAAACTATCTGAGAGACTGAGTTCATTCTCATTTATTCACTCATGGAACTCCTGAGGGAGGAGGAGAGAGCTGCCTGAAGTGAACTGAGGGCCTTAATGTCCACAACAAAGGCTGACAGCTCTTACTATCACACTTCTTAATAACACAGCCATCTCGAGAGAATTCTTGCAATGCCCAGGGAGGCTGCTAGCCCCTGATTGTTACCACAGCACATTATTTCATGCTGTGCAGCTTGCTTGAGCTCTGCTTCTCCCCATTGCATGGTGCATCCCAAACACCAGCACCGGCTGGAGACATCGCCATGGGGCAGGCTCTGGGACTGCTAGCTGTGCTCCAGCAGCATTGCATTGCCAGCATGAAGGAAAGGAGAAGGGAAAATGAGATTTTGGATTACTTGAGCTTCAGGCTTCTGGAAACCCACAGCGTCTCTGGGGAGCTAGTAAACCTTTCCCAGACCCAGCAGTCTCTCGGCATGTACAGGTGATCCCTGTCACAACCCTCAACAGGACATGGCACTCTTCCCATCACAAAACTTGGACATATTCAGATTGTTAAACAGAGAAAACATTTGTTGCTTTTATTAATAACCCTAAGAGCTCTGTGCCTCCTGTTGTTTAGCAGTAAACTACAACCCCAACATGGAGATTTGCTAAGGATCCCTCCACTTCCCACCAGACTCTTATGAAATCTACAGAATCATTTCCTGCTGAAGTTAAGTAATTCCTGAATTACTGTGGCAGTCTCAACCAGGGGCTCTCCCTTTCTGTGGGTCTGAAGCATTCTCCTCTGCTGTAAAGGACAAAACGGGATCAGGCTTTTCTACCTAATCTCCTGTGCAGCAAACAAGATCCAAAAATGTTGTTAAATAATCTCAGGAAAAATATCTGGTTACAGCTCCAGCCCTTAAAAGCATTTTCCTGTGTCCACTGCTGCCCTTTAAACTCTGAACAGCAAAAGCAGGACCTGCTTTCCCAGCTGAAGACCGAATTGATTTCCTCTTTGTTATTGTGTCAAGTAGACTTTTCTCAGTAAAACCTGTGTACTGTAGACAAACACACACAAACACATAAAGAGACCTCCTGTCCATGCCAAATCCCATCCCTCCTTCCAGGGAGAGTCATGGGCAGTGCTGGGTATGTTAGGCTGGAGCTGGAACAGCTGGCTTTGAGCCTGGACATTCTCCCAGCTCTGCGGGAGGCATCTCTTCAATGCTCCGTGCTTCAGATTCTCCAGTGGGACCAGAGGAAGAGTGATTTAGATCTCCTTCACAAGGTGCTTCCAGATCTATAGACAAGAAAAGCTGAGCTGCTGTGATATCAGAGCCTCCCTATCCCGTTGTTATTTTGCATTACTTTGATGCCCTTGAAATCAAAATATCGCACTGTGATTTCATTAGTTTTCAGGGAGGATATCAGCAATCTTTCTCAAGTGCATGCATGCGTCAGGTGAGGGGCTGAGGGTGGTGGAGGTTACCTGAGATGAGTATTAATGACTAACAGCTTTAAGCTCAGAGACCAGGAATGAGCACATCTAAATCTAGATTGAGACACTTAATTAAACCTTTATTAAACTTCCTTCAATGCACGGACAAAACTCTCCCTTGTTTTGTGAAGCCTATAATACTCAAAAATATATCACCCTTCCACATTTAGGAGTGTGTTATTCTCCCTTTGCTTCAGCTTGATTTGGTATTCAAGGAGAAGGAGTGTACAGCAGGCAGCTCTTCCTGCGCTCATTTCATTGCTCAGACCACCAAGATTTAAGCTCACTATCAGCAGTGTTTTGGTGTTTTGAAGTCCTGAAGCAAACAATGTCTTTTCAGGACCTGGCTGCAGACTGCTCACTCAAGGAGAACATCCTGCTTTGCACTGGAATGAGAAGTCTCCCCAGCTCTGATCCAGAATTTGAGGACCCAGAGGATAGAGCCTGCTGCCAGGCACTGCGAGCCCAGCCCAGCCCAGCCAGAACCACATTCCCCAGCGTTTTGTCCCTGTACCTTTTGTAATCAATATCAGCAAAAGACTTAGCACTCTCAAGGAGGTAAGTTAGGAGCAGTTGTACTTTCCAGCGGAGCAAACTCTAGAACACTTAATTCTCCTTTTGCTTCTGCCCAGTCTCTTTGCTGAGTTAAACTGAACTTACTCTGAAGGCATTCAAGAAATACATAGATGTGATACTTAGGAACATGGTTTAGTGGGCAATATTGGGTTGGTAGATGGTTGGACTCGATGTTCTTAGAGGTCTTTTCCAACCTTAGTGTTTCTGTGATTCTATTCTATGAATTTGTGTTGGGACAAATGGAGCAGGACTCAAGTGCTTTTCTTTGCTCCAGAAAAACAGTTGGGAAAAAGGGACTGAGTCAAACTGAAGCACTCCTGCACCACCACCAGAGATGCAATGCTATCCTCTACTGAGAGGTGCAGGCATCCCATGGGCTCTAATGCTCCAGGCATGGTATGAAGCAATCCTCATTTCCTAAGAGATCAGGACTCTGCAGACCTATAGGTCGGTAGGTTGGGGTACAGACAGCTTGCAGAGGTGACCGGGGGCTAAGCAGCACTCACCACCCAAGACACCCTATCCAGCCCCCTGCACATCCCTCTCCCCCACCCCCCAGCAGAGAGCTATTTTGAGCTCTTGTTTTGATCTCCTTTGCATGTCAGTTACACTATTTCTGCACACATTTATTTTTATTGTTTTCCGGTGGTGAGCTCGCTGCCCTACACTCTTGATCTTTTCCACTTCCTCTCACTTTCATGCCTTTCTTTCCCCATCGAGTGTGTGGGACAGGTGCTTGTGTCACAGGCGGTGGACGAGCCATGACCCCCCTATGCTGCCACCCCCAGTGGAGACTCCCTGGGCAGTGGGAACTGAGGGGACCACAGGGGTGTCCTCACTCTGCTTCGTGGTTGGGTGCCTTACCTGTTCCCAGCTGTCACGTGGGAAAGAAGTGTTGACTCATGACTTGTCACAATGTGGGTTATGGGTAGGTAGATGAGTGCTGCAGAGAGGAAAGGTTTGCCCTTTAATCATCTAGTTCTAGAAACGGCAAGGCCAGCCAGGCTCTGCTGGAAGGGACCCTTTTGTGCCAGCTTTGACTCCCAGCTGAGGAAAGCCAATTCCCTCCTGGAAAGATGAAATCTGACAATTTTCATCCGAAAATAGGGGAGTGCAATGACATTTGGCAGCTGATAGGGGAGGGAAAGAGTAGGATGTCTCCTGAATATTTTTCAGGAAAACCCACCTCTCAGCACCATCATTTTTATTTTGCTCAAGGTGTAATTTTCTTCTGTAAATCTTCAACAAGATTTATTTTTAATAAATTTTAAATACAAAACCCCCTAAATCTAGGCAAGTATTGATGTCAGACAGCTTTTGCTTGTGTTCAACAGTTGTGGAAGAAATGCACAACTATGACATGCTACAGCATGTGGAGCTATGCTTTAATAGGGTTCTATTGGAGCAATTCCTACAGGGAGATTCAGGAGGGGGATGTGACACGCAGACACAATCAGCATTCATATTTTTACAGAGATGGGACAAAAAAACCCCAAGCTATCTGCCTCCAGAGCAGAGGTGGCAGTCAGAGGTCAGAAAGCAAGCAGTGGTCCAGGTGCACCACACACACCTGCGGCAGAGCCAGCCTGGATGCGTGTTAATGAACGCCTATGGATTCAGCGCAGCAGAGAGAGCTGCAGTAACAATGAATCACTTATTGCAAATACTGTACCATCAGGTGGTTAGGGAGAGCTTCCTTTCCAGATAGTCTCTTGCTTTCCTGCAGAGCAGCTGGGATCAGCCATTTGGGGAGATGAGGGAATGGCATCCATGTGGTGAATACCTGAGCCTGCCCTGCAGCAGCTCTCCGTGGTCGGGAGCTCCCTGCAGAAAATGCCTCTGGCCACTTGCTTGCCCCTGGCTGTAGCCCACACACAGGGCAGCCAATTAGTGAGCAGACAGGTGTCAAGTCCCCAGACACTCCCATTAGGGTCAGCAGTCCAAAGGGTCAATTGAGGATCAGCTGTTTGTCATTCTCAAGGCTTAGTTTCTCATTTATAGCTGCAGGGAAGAGCAATGATGAAAGCACAGAAGCATCCCATGGTGCTTGGACATAATGATAATTCTAGTTCTATAAGTGCTCAGGTTAGATAGCAGGAGGTAAGGCAATCAGGTGTAGTTTGTACAGTCTAACTGGTAAATGTCAGCTCAGCCTTCCTGTGGGCAGTGGTGTGAGTGAGGAGCCCAGGATGGTGGGGACATGGGGACACAAGGATGTGTCTTAGAGGAGATGCAGGGTAAAACAAGAAGCTTGCTGGCTCACCCCAACCTCATGCGGGTGAATCTGCCTCTCGCTTTTTCCAAGTGTGAAATTCCTATACGGAGAGAAAGAGGTTTCAGGAAATTTCTGCTCCTCTCAAAATCACTTCTGATTTTTCTAGTAAAAGCGTCTGCCAGCCTCCTGCCGCCAAGTTCCTTTTTTTTTTTTTTTTTCTTCAATACATATACGATTCAAGCTGTGTTGGCTCCACTCCTGAAGTCTGGCAGGTGCTCAGTGACATATGTTCTGTGATAAATGTTTATTACATAAGTTCATTCAAGCTAACATGGATTTTGAGATACAGTCAGCTCTCATTATATAGCTTGCCTTCAAAGCTCAGTGTCCAGATTATGCCTTTTCTTGTACAGATGTCTCTCAGGGTTTGTCTGCTCCTTCCTTGATTTAGCCAAGCCTTGATTGGTTCATCAAGGTAGCTAACGAAGCATTCAGTCCGACTTGGGGGAGGGGAGGAAAAGGAGCAATTATAACTTTGGCTTGTTCCATCTCATTATTTTAATCACTGCGTATCATATTTGGCGAAAACACAAATCTACAAATGTTAAAACTTGGGAGCTGTCATGACTCATAAACAGAGGGTCAGGTTTCACCCACCCCAAACATGGGTCCTGCCTGGAGGGGAATTGCATCACATTGCTATTGCTCTTCCTCCACTAAGAAAGCAGGACTATGGACACGGTTCACATTGTCCAAACTTACTTCCAAAGTGTGCTCCCCTTCATCCAGGTTGTTCTGAAAAACTTATTATCTGATTTTAAAAAGTTCCAGTCACTTTGTGGGCTGTTCTTTGTGGGAAGATGAAATTACAAGTGCTGCAGTGTGGAATCCTGAGCATCCTGAGCAAGTCCAGCGGAATGCTGCTATCAAATTTATCCTTGCAATGTACATCAGATGGCAAAGCATCAGGATGAATGCTTCTTTGCTTTGGATAAGGAGCCTGGTGTGGCAGGAGCCAGAGCTGCCTTTGGGCTGCCTCCCATGTCCCTGGGTCTGAGCCCTTCTCTGGGCTTCACAGAGCCCCAAAGTCATTTTTCTGACCAGATTTTGGCAAGGATATCGGCATGCACGTGTCCAGGAGCAATGCAGTGTGCAATACTGTGCAAAGAAACTTAGCCCTGGTTTTACACGGGGCAGGGATCTCACTGCTTGATCTCAGGGATCCATTTGATCCTCCATGTTCTCACTCAGTGTGACAAATTCTTGTGCAAACAGTATGATTCACGCAACATTTTGCAAAGGTCTTGTGACGCTTAACTGTCTGGTGAGTTTGACCTTGTAGAAACAGGGCTGGGCTTTGGAGGGCAAGCAGCAAAATGACATTTTCTCATAGGATCTCCTTATATCCGTGAGCTCAGAGGAAAGAATGTCAGAAGCATCTATAGGCAGGTAAAGGCATGGTGCAAGGCATTGCATGTTGCAAGGATGAGGTTCTTTCAGTGAGAACTTCAGAGCTCAACAAAGGGAAAAGCAAGCTGTATGTTTTACACTTGATCAGGTAGGTCCAACAGCTACAATAATCATTTTCTAGTCAACGTATGTGTCTTATCCAGCAAATTTTGAGGCAAACACCCCACAGGTTGGCTTTTGCAAAGAGTCTGCACATCCCTGGGTCCGTGCATTTGGCTATCTTCCATCTGCTGGTTAAGCACCCTTACTCAAGCAAACAAAACCAAAGACAAAGCAAATCTGCAGATGGAAGGGTTTACAGTTAGGGGACTGCACTGGGGTATGACGCGTGGTTAGAGTTATAATGTATGCCTGGGTTGTTATAGCTGAAGTGACATGGGGGTTTGATACAGCTGTGTCAGATAGCATGCCAAGCCTTCACAGAATGCACCAGTTTTAGCAAGATGTGTGAACATATTCAAAGAATCTAAGGTTGAACTTGCTGAGCTGTAAATCTCGGAGACCGGCACGTACTGCAATTCCAGGGTGTCCTGAAGCGTGCATGGGAAAAGGAGAAATGCAGAGGACTTCATCCCAGGGGTGCTTGGGATCAGAAGTGCAGAGCGGCAGAGATCAGCTGTCCCTGCTCATGCTTTGACTTGGGCTGATTGTAATCAGCCTCATGTTTCAGAGGTGTGGAAGGGGTAAAATCCAGTATACAGAAGAGACAGAATGCAAAAAGGAAGAAAGGAGCATTAAGGTGAAAGTAGCATCAAAAAAGACCCAGTCTGGTCTTTGGTTTCTCTTGTATCTTTGGGAGGAATTGAGTATATACGTGCAGCTAAACAATACGTAGTAGGAAATACGTGGGAAATATCTCCTGCACAAAGAGGAAGAAACACAAGCAGAACAGCAATTAACGTGCTTTTTTAATTGGCACAAGCAGAAACTCCCCCTCCCTGTCTCTTGGAGCAAGCACAGCTGCATTGGGCGGCCATCTCATGGCAAAAACAAGGAGCCAGGAGATGTGTCCTGAGTCTTCTCTGCTGGGATGGGAGCATGCTGGAAGCAGGAATGGGAGCATCAGGCATGGTGATGCGGGACAGGACACTCTTTGGGGTCTGGATAGTTTTGCGTAGCCTAGGTTTGAGTGAGAGCACTGGAAATAGTAAGCCAGCACTCCAGAAAGGGCTGAGCAATCAACCTGCCTCTCCTATGAACTTCTCCAGCAAGGCTGCAGCCCTCTTTGCTGTAAACTGTGTCCGACCCCAAGAGAAATCAGATAGCACCTGCGGTGGCATTTGCATGCACTGCAAGGGTTTTGAGGCAGGAACTGTCCTTTGGTGGTTTGTGCTGGCAGCCTTCAGAGCCCGGCGTCCTGGTTGGGGAACACCTGCAAGGCAAACCTTAACAAACGGGTGCTCGTTGCAGCCACTCAGAGATGAAGCATCTTGTCTCTGGCTGGGCAGATGACTCAGATCCAGAACAAATTAGAGTTAGTTTGGGTGGAAGTGTGATGTGAGCGTCTAGCCACCACTATGGGGAGGGTAGATCACATTGCTGTAGCTCCATTAAGAATGACGCGGTCACTCTCCACCCGTATAGAGTTTGTCCCAGACCTTTGTAGTCAGCTCCTTCGGGTAATTTGGTTTCCCTCTGCGTAAGGACACTAATGGTTACAAATGCCTTAAGTATCAGCGTGAGCCACGTACCAGTGGAGGTGGTGGTTTTGCTTCTGCTGCCATCCAGCTCCTCTAAGCAATGCTCAATCACCAACTTTTCTTCAGAGCATCCTTACTTCAAAAAGAGCTGCCGCTGTGCTGAAGTTACAGCTAAGATCATTCTTCAGACAAACAATTAGAAATGACAGCCCTTACCCTCAGGGGGGTGACGTTTGTGTGGTGGCTATCATCAGTCATTCTTACGGTGAGGGCACCCTGATCCACAGGGGCTGGAGTGCTCTCTGTTCTGGGGTGGGTCATTTGGAGCATTTTTACGTCCTAGGATCTGGGAAACTCAGTCTAAATTATTCAGGAGGGACAGCAAGGAATGAGAAAAGTATCACTGGAGATGGATTTGTCAGGGTTTGCAGAACCACTCACCTACAGAATACTCCAGAGCTTTGAGAGCTGAGGTTAAGTTAACAAGCATTAATGGACTGTAAATGAAAAGCAGGAGGCTAATTTGGTTGGTTTGGTTTTCCAGAGAGGCCAGGATTCAGGCTTTCTTGTTGAACGGGCAGCTATATTTCCTTTTAGGTATGAAGCAAATCCTGTTTTCTCCTCCTAAATATATCTGGTCAGTACCGCATCGAGTTACGCATCCTTGGGGTGAAGCTTTCCAAAGGCACTCCACTGTGGGGTCTCTGCACATGGGATGCCCAGGCAGAGCTGTCAGGAGCAGCCTCTCGTTTGGAGATTTTGGGACACCAAGTCTCTGACTGCTGCAATTCCCAAAGCTCCCTGCAGAGAGATGCCCAGATGCAGAGCCTCCAAAACTTCTGGTTGCTCTTGAAACTCTGGTATGCCTGTACTGCAGGGCTCGCTTTGCTCTCTCACAGACCTTTGCTCCTGATTATTCAGCCCCATCATCCAGCCCACCTTTTTTTCAGCTATTCAGCAGATTCTCCCCTTGTGCACCTTTGCTCTGCTGCCTTCCCTATTCAGGATATGGATGCAGGAATCAGCCAAGACGCTGCTGGTGGTGGATTACACATTAAGTCATTTGCATTGACAGCCAATTAGTCGTGTCGCAGCAAAATAGGACACTCACACAGGCTGTGACCACTGTTACCAATGGGAAGACCAGAAGGGAGCACTCCTTCCATCACCTCATTACCATTCATGCTCATTGCAAGTCATCACATGGTGCTCGGTTGTTTCGTGCACCTCTCCCTCTCTCATGGTGATGTGAAGGGACACACTGAACACCCTGCATCCCACTGCTGCTCTGCTGCTGCCTGCAAGGGGTGTTTGGGGGTTGACCAAAGGAAAACCACCCTCCTCAGGGAGAACTGATGAGGCCAGGAAGTGATTTTGTCAGAACAGCTTGGTTAAGCACGTGGAGACAACTGCTCAGGGTCAGCCACAGATAATAAGCTTTTGGATGACAAATCGTAGTCCTTGGCTGTACAGTAAGGGGTGTATGCTCCCAGCATGCTCTATGTGAATTATTGCAATGGCAGCACTCACTTCCCTTCTCTGGGAAAGAAACAAGAGCAAAGCAAGCAAGAACTAGCAGCAGATGGTCCCTCCTGTGCCCAGATCGTTCCAGCCAAAACAAATCTACATCCCCAGCTGAAGGGAAGGGTACAGGAATAGCACAGGAGTGTGACTCAGATCCAGTGACTCAGACAGCAAGGCGAGGGGAGAGCGGGAGGGGGAGAAGCAGAACCTGGCGCAAGAGCCTCTTACGGATGACAGTGATTATTGCTATTATTCCAACGAGTGCTTGCGGGCACCAACAACTCTCACTCCTGCTCCTGTTCTCATTTTTTTTGGGGGGTGTTTTTTTCACTGTGTCTCCTTTTTTGTGAGGAAGCTGTGAGCAACCCCCTCCGCATCCTTATCAGCTTGCGAGCTGGTAAATAGCAGGCCAAACACTTGTGTGCCAGATATCAGATAGGCTCAGCTGTTTGCATGCCAGCTGAAAATGCCACATGCCCGTCCTCCCTCTGCTGGGGCAGCAGCATGCGAGATTCCAGGCACAGCACTGGGCTCGCCTCTCCACTCCCTTCCTCCAGCAGCTCTTTCTCCCCACAACAGTAGTTGTGTTAAATGAGGATGATGTTTGCCCAACCTTAGCGAGTCAGATTTTGACTAATGAGCTCAAGTGCTGAACTGTTGGTGTTATTCTGTCAGAGCTGCCAGGCAAGTCAGGTTAGCTGCTGCCATTTACTCATGCATAAAATGATTTTGTGGCCCTTGGTTTAGCCACGGGGGGATGGATTCACATCTTGATACCCCTTAGATGCTACAAAAGGCTTTGCAAAGCTCCTGAAAAGCATTATCACTGGAAAAACTAGGCCATTGGGTGAGATCATGCATTAAGCACTAGGGGCTGGCTGAACAATCTGTCCCAGAAACCTTGGATTAGTGCTGGGCTGTGCTCTGGCCCTTGGCACGAGCACAGGTGGGACGAAGGGCCCAGATCCTGCCTGACCGCATTGGAGGAGAATTCCCCTGTGGAGCAGCACTTCCTGACTCACTGCACACCCCGTTCTGGGCACAGGGTTTGTGGGGAGCGGGCAACAAGTCCTGGAGAACCCAGGCCCTACTGTGCAACAGCAGCAGCTCTGTTTCTCCATCCCATAAACAGGCTGCCCAGGGAGGTGCTGGAGTCACTGTCCCTGGAGGTGTTTAAGAAACATAGAGATGTGGCACTGAGGGATGTGGTTAGTGGGCATGGTGGGGATGGGTTGGGGTTGGACTTGGTGTTCTTAGTGGTCTTTTCTAACCTTAATGATTCCATGGTTCTATGATCTTCTCTATCTCTTCCCCATCCACCACCAGGCAGAACTTGGAGGCTTCTAGTTTGTGCTGGACCCAAAACTTCTCAGTGCTAATCCCATCAAATGGCATCTCTCCCATGGCAGTATGCTCCACGAGCGCTGCTGTTGTTGTTACATGGCATTGGTGGTAGTGCCAACAACCTCCAGCAGTATAGCTGGCACGTGGCTTGTGCTGCATGCGCACGTTGATCAGGGACTTTGAAAGGGCCTAATTATCTGGTAAACACCACTCTTATTGACTTTCAGTTAAATCAGGGACTCTAAATGAAGTAGGCTGTGATTGTAACAAATATCCCATAGACATTTTGGACTTCAGGAGTGACCAGCACAAGAATACCACTCCTCTAAGGCGCAAAGGTGCTTGAACGTCCTGTGTTCTCTCCCAGAGAGAGTCCCATGTCTAGCATGGTATCACTGGACCTAGCAGAGCTGCCTGGGGACTTACAGCTTACTCATCATGAATGCAGACATCAGCACCAGAGCCCTAAACCAAGGGCTCCTCAGGGACAGAGCCAAAGCACAGAGCTGAGCACGTGCTGACCCACGCATATGCTCATCAGCCAGAAAAGGCTTCAAGAAAGCTCAGTGGTCCTTGGCCCTACCAACACTTTGTGTGTCTGGGTTGGGGGGAACCGAGGGTCCAAAGCTGTAGGATCACTGGGCTTGTAAGGCTTTCTTTTTGGGGCAGCAGAAATGGAGGACAGGCTGTCACAGCTCTGGTTGTTTGCTGAAGGTATTTGGAGGGAAGAAATAGGCTGAATTTATATATTAAAAATATATAGACGTGATTATATAAACTATACAGGTATTTTTAACTTTGGTACCCACTCTGGGCTGCATTTAACTGAACAGGATACAGGAGGTGAAATATTATTCGTGGCTGCATGAACAACTTCCCTCTTCTTTGCATATGGTGGTGAGGTCTTGACCCATTATAGACTGTGGCACTGCTATATTTTCACATGCATAATTTGCTGGTTTTAAAAAAAATAAAGTGATTCAGCACTAATGCAAACTTCATGCACGTGTGGGTAACTCAAGGGGAACTTTAACGTAAAGCCCCTTCTCCCCAGTTACCCCTTCAGCCCTGCTATGGGCATGAAAATTCAGCGTATTCTCTTCCCTTTTTATTCTTGTCCAACTTGTATAATGCCTAAAACATGCAAGAAGAGAGACAGATCCCAAACCCCAGAGACAAACCCTTGCTGTCCATGATGGGAGAGGAGCAAACCTGCTGTTCCCAGCCCAAGCGGATGCCTCAGAGGCATAGCCTTTACTAGCACATATACCAGTACATGCTCTGATGCTGTATCTGCCATACTGTTGTTATACCCAGAGGCTGTTTCTGGGGGAAAGTTTACGTGACCCAGATACAATCTTGTGGTTCTTGCAGGGAAGATATTGTCTAAGTCAAGACGTTCAGGTGGGAATCTGCAGTTATTCTACGCTGACTCTGCCATGGGCTTCCAATATAAGCTCACTAAACAACCTTGTGTTCCTGGGCTGCCAACAAGGGTGACAGTACACTGCACAGACGAACAAGGCATTTCTATGTGTAGAGTGGATTGGGGCCAGAGGCTCAAAGGGTTACAACTAGGGGGAACCATTAGACCTCTTTGCCCCTTACCCAGTGCTCAGTGACTTGTGCTCGCCTGAAGCATCTGTTCCAGAAAGGTGTCTAGTCACGATCTGAAGAAATCAAGAGGAGAGGCTGCCCCTCCCTTTGGTCGTTTGTTCCAGTGGTTAATCACTTCTTTGTTAAACACGTGCGCCTTACAGCTAATTTGAATTTGTCTGGTTTCAGCTTCTAGCCAGTGGCGGTTTGTGTTTATGCTATTCTTTCCTGCATTAAAAAGCTCTCTCTCGCTCACTATTTTCTCGCTGATGAAATTACTTATACGCTGAACTTAACTCACCCTCCAGTTTTTCCCTTCTTCTCCCTTTGGGTCCATGAAACCAATCGAACAATTTCAGTATCTCGCTCTAAGGCATTTTCTCTACTCCTTAATTCAGTTCTGTGGCTCTTTCCTGCCCTCAGTTTAACCACCTTTTGAATATTAAAATGTGAGCCCCAGGCCTGGATGTGTTATCTTATCCTTCTTAGACTCTGTGCTTTATACAGAGGCAAATTAACCTCCCCGTCCCTACTCTCTTCCCTATGTGCTCATTCCCAGGCAGCTCTTGACCACTGAACCCTGTGTACCCAGTGGTCATGGTCTTGCGAGGTGGCAGCTCTACTAACCACCCTGCTACTGTCCATGTGCTTTACCGGTGGCCATTTCACATTAACTTCCAGACTGCTGATAAAAAGCGTGGAATAAAGTAGGGCTGTGTCCCAAACCTGGTTGGAATTTGTTGTTCAGTGACGAGTCCCCACTGACAACAACATTTTGAGATCTGTCAGTTATCCAGCTCTCAATCTGTCTCACATATCCTCCGGTTCATACTATTCTGTGCTATTTTTTAAGCAGTGTGCCGTGGTTTTAGCTCAATCCCCTTGTAAAAAAAATCTAAGTATAGCACATCTGCGTAGTTACCTTTATCAGGCAACTTTGTAATCTCCTCAAAGAATTAAATCAGGTTTGTTAAGTGCTATTTTCTCTACAACAACAGTGAATCACATTCTCAGAAGAGAGGAATGCTAAGAGGCTATTAAATATTATTATTTTATCTTTAGTCATCTGCTGTCCTCACCTAGCTGGGAAGACTGATCCTGTATTTTTGGCCCCTTGGATGTCACATAGAGCTAGTTCACCGCTGTGTGAGACATGGTTGTGTTAGCAGCTGAAGCACTGTGCTCCCTTTTTTCTTTACGTGCTCTTCTGACTCAGTCATAGAATCATTAACATTGGAAAAGACCATGAAGATCACCTAGCCCAACCCATCCCCACCATGCCCACTGACCACGTCCCTCAGTGCCACATCTCCACGGTTCTTGAACACCTCCAGGGTCAGTGACTCCCCCACCTCCCTGGGCAGCCTGTGCCAGTGCATCACCACTCTTCCTGAGAAGAAATGTTTCCTAATATCCAACCTGAACTTCCTCTGGTGCAACTTGAGGCCATTCCCTCTTGCACTATCGCTGTTACCTGGGAGCAGAGGCCAACGCTCACCTCCACCGCAACCTCCTGTCAGGGAGCTGTAGAGAGCAACAAGGTATCCCCTGAGCTTCCTTTTCTCCAGACTGAACAGTCCTAGTTCCCTCAGCTGCTCCCAGTAAGACTTGTGTTTCAGACCCTTCACAGCTTTGTTGTCTTTCTGGGCACGCTCCAGGGCCTCAGTGTCTTCTTCCAGTTAGAAGCTCAGTTGAATTCAGGAGAAGGATATTTTATATAGGAGTTCAGACTGATTCTTCTGTGATACCAAGCCTACAGCTACTATCTCTCAATCACATACTTCTCTCCTGTTAGCCATGTCAAATGGTTTCCCTTGATCTTGTAGAGATGCTGTAGAAAGGAGGCTCATGCCCTGGGTTTCACAGCCACTACATCTTCAGAAATGCTTTACTCATCACTTCCTGTGCCTCTTCTTGACTATCAACAATAAAGGATGTCTGAGGAATGGACACAGTTGGTCAAGTGAAAGAGAAGCACCCCAGCATGTTGCTAGCCTCAGGACCAGGAAAAACTGGGAGCCCAGATTCTGCTTCACTTAGTCTGGGTCTTTCTGAGGAATATGAAAGCTCTCATGGTTTATGCCACAGGAACCAGTCTCTAAAATATATGCCATGTCTCCCTGAAATTTTCTTTCTCAGATGTGCCTGCTGCTGTTTTTCCCACTTTCACTGGACATATACAGGTGGGCAGGAATGCACACACACGCACACACATACAGCTGCAGCCATGAGACCAGCCTGGCCTTGGCCCATACAGTGCTTTCAAGCCCAGGGATGTATTTACTTAGAGCAGGAGAAAGTTGTGTTTGTTTGTTTTTCTTCTACATTTCACTGTTACAATGTCTGGATTCCCAAACACCTGCACTAGGGTTTCCTGATATTTCTGCAGACATTTGCATCAAAGATACAGCTGCCACAGCACATGAGTTTAGCCTTCAGCTGATCATGACTCTATTCTTGTTTCGTTCTCTCTTACTTACAGCAGAGATATAGATCTAAAGTTTCATGTACACCCAGACCTGTAATAGTGGAAGTGTACATCAGTGAAGAGTATCCGTCCAAGCCTACTCACACCAGTTTAACACCATTTAGTCAAAGTGCTTAGTTCAGTTTAATTTGACAATGTGAAGAGTTAAAACATTCTACCTGTAATGGATTTTAAATGAAATATCTGTCTCATTTAAAGCTGTGTGCAAAGCCTAGTTTTGTAAAGGCAGACTTTTCTGGCTATTTTAAGGGATGAAGTTGGTTTTAATGTGATGGGTTTTATTCCCTCTGCAATATGATGAGTACAGTAGTTGATCAGATACAGAGGACTTAAAGATAAGTAAGAAGATCAGTGCGATTTCCTACCAGATGAAGAACCAAAACAGACTTTTCTCCAGTGTGTATTCCTGGGATGTTCAGAGCCTTCTATTGACTTTCCTGCAGCACAATGAGACTCACCATTGTGGTCACTCAAGGAGGAATGCCTGGCCATATCCCAGGTGCTGTAGACCCATAGTGGAGAGGGAGAACAGCAAGTCTTGCAGCTCACTCTGTCATCTTTCTCAGCTTAGAAAAAAGAGAATGGGGACTACCACTCAGTGTTTCTAAACAGTTTCACTCTCTGGTTTTCACGAGGTAGCAAGAAGGTTCAGATTCTTTACAGGAAACCAAACAGCTAATTTCTAGCAGATTTCTTGACTAAAAAAAAAAAAAGGAGGGGAGGGTGATTCTAAGGACTAAAACAAAAACACAACAAAACCAAAAAGTTTAAATGATTCTCTTTGTCTTAGATGTTCTGTAAAACCCCTTTCTTAACTAAATCTAGATTTGGGACCTAAACCAACCTGACTGTTTCCTTTAATTAAAACCTCATCCGCAGTTTGACTTACAACAACAACTACAAAACCAAACTGCAGAAAACAAATGACATGACATCTGTTCCTTGGGCAAAGCTCCTTTGTCCTGAATTCTAGAGAGCTGGTTTGTTAAGGAGAGACTTATGTGAACAAGTAAGGTTAAACAGGAGCAGAAACACACCCTGATGCAAGTATAAGGGTGTTGAAATTTCTCCACTCTTCTCCCCAAAGACATTTCAGATCCCATTTCTTGAATGCTGTTGAAAGTGCTCACATTCTGATTTCCTCTGCAGCCAGCTCGCTGCTCTCTGCAGTCTCTAAAAGCATCATCAAGCATTTCCTCATTAGATAATATCATCGCACACCCTAATGATTAGGCTCAATGAGTCACCTTCCTTTCTGGAACACTGCATTCAATCCAAAATTGTGTATCCTCTCTCCCTTGAAGAGAACTCCCTCCACACACAGACGTCTTGGGAGACCAGCCCAGCTGCAGCAACAAGTTCATTAGCTGACCCATTGTGGCTGATCCAAAAAGTCCTTTGCGTGATGCCCAAGTGTCCTGGTTTTGGCCGAGACAATTAGAACAGTGAGTGACAGCCCTTTACATGGGTGTGTTGTGTTCTGAGAGCAACATGGGCACCTCTAGGAGAGGTGCCCTTGCCTTGGAGAACTTTAGCATTTAAAAAGTAAGAAGCCAGCTAAGCAGTGAGCAAAAGGTCTGGGGGACCAGGAGGATGATGAGCAATTGGAGTGATTGGGAGGGCTTGAGATGTCTATAATGGGAGTACACAAAAAAAAAATACGAGAAAGGTAAAGAAAGAAAAGAAGAAACACTGAATGGTGATGGTCAGTGAAAAGTTTGTAGGCAACAAAGCAGAGGCTACTAGGAGAAGAAAAGGAATAGGTCCTTCCCACTTGATCAAAAAGGCCTTCAGTACTGTTGCTGGTAGCATTCATTTTTACTTTTATGAACATTGCAAAAAGCATATACTTCCACTTGAAGATAGCTGTTTGCATCCCCCTCATCCATAGGTATGTATAGGGCTTCTGTCTTTGCAGCACATGAATGCCCTGTATTCTTAACTGAATTTATCCCCACATTTACCCCACCATTGCAGGGAGCTGGTACAAGTATACTGGGCTGAAAATGAGGCAACAGTTCCAAAACTGAACTCTGGAAGAAGCCTACACGTGTGCCATTTAACCTTGGCTATGCCTCAGCCCACAGGTTTTTTTTACAGCTTCCAGTTCTTGCAGCACCCACATTTTTGTTTCTGCTCCTGCACAAAACAGCTTCTAGCTCTTGGTAGCATTGAATGGCACAGCCTGCACCTCCGACATGCAGAAACCAGGTGGAGAAATGCCTCAATTCCCAGGGGAACATTTTCTGGAAGAAGTGTTCTAAGCACCTGTAAGACACCAAACAAGCTGGTCCACCTTCATGGCTGAGGCTTGCACATTTGCTCTCCCTCACCCAACCTGCTTACAGGATGTGCCACCGCATAGCAACACATCCTCACTGCCAAGCTCTGGGTTGTCTGAGCTTGACTCCCTGGGTCTTCTGGTGAAAAGGTGACTCACTTCAGCCTCCCAGTTAAGGAACTCACGTGCATCACCTTCCTGAATCAAATGTGATGTATTTCTTCTATGTACATGCAAGGACAGAGAAGCCTTATACTCCCAGCAATGCAAAGGCACAGTTACTCCCGCTTTCTCCTTTTGGGCCAGCCACCATTTGTCTATTATTCAGGATGCTGTCACTTGGGATTCCATTTCTGAGACTCCTACCTGTTTCCTAGGAAACCTACTTGAGAAGGAAATTCCTCTTCCACTCAGCTATTTCTCAAGCAATGCTTAGGTTTCATTGCTCACATCTAATGAGGACCTCTTGAAGACCTATGTTGTTGAGTCCTGCTCAACAGAGAAGGTTTGGTGCTCCTCAAAACAGGGAGAAGACATTTATTCTCAGAAAGAGTCATGACGCACTGGCACAGGCTGCCCAGGGCCGTGGTGGAATCACCGTCCCTGGAGGTGTTGAAGAACTGTGGAGATGTGGCACCAGGGAACATGGGTTAGTGGTACGGTGGGGATGGGTAGGGGTTGGACTTGGTGATCTTAGTGGTCTTTTCCAACCTTAACGATTCTGTGATTCTAAGACACAGCTGCTCTGTTTTCTATCTGCTCTGCATTGATAATTTGTTGCTCCCAGTCATACGCCTCCTTGTAGAGCTCTTCTCTGGAGGAGGTTCTCTTGTCTCCCTGTCATTGTTTCATAGACACACGCTTAGCGATTTCCCAATGGTAGTATGTGGCAACAATGAATCCCCAGTGCACGGAAATGCACATGAAATTGTATTAGTCATACACAATTAGGCAACACACAGTCACCACGCAATCAGGGAAAGCCTGGATGCAGATTATTGAGGCGCAAGGGTTTTGATGAACCATATTAACACCCCAAAATTGTTATTTTTTGAAAAAAAAGAAGCTTTTTCCCTGAAAGGGGTTGTAGTGGGCAAATTTTTCAACTTGAATTGTATTTTAAAGGTTGGAAATTGCCCTTTTGTCATTTCCAAAATGAAAAATTCATTTCATTCAAAATGACTTTTGATTTCACAGTTTAAGCTAATGAGATTTTTTTTTACATGGCTGAATACAAAACACTTCAAAGTTATCAAAAAGAAGCAGTGCTGATTGCCCCCATTGAGCTTTTTTTCACACTTTATTTGTAAAAATGCTTATCGCCACCTACATTCGCATTTAAGAAAAAAAAGTTTAAACATTGAAAACATTTGCAGGACAGAGTAATCATAAGTTGCTCAGCATTAATGCAATGGCAATTTCACCACCTCCTTGTGACGTGGTTGTGATATGCTGTCTTGTCTTCTTGGCATCTTCCAAGGAACTGTTTCTTTCCTTCTGAGAGGTAGCTGGTTATGCACATATTTACAAGCTGAAAATCCAGACCAGGCACCTCAGAGCACTTGCGAGAACTGTGCAGCTCTGCTGAGATGGAGGGGGCTCAAATGGTACTGACCCAACAAGAGGAGACTTTCATGTGCTGTGCAGCCTCCAAGGGAGTTTTCCGGCGTTGATTTGAGGGTATGATCAGTCATTATAATTCCTTTGTAATAACCAGAGACAAGTTTAGTAGCTCAGGAGGAATGTCTGCAAACATGACAGGTACTGTCAGTCCAGATGCTCCCTGAGAAAAGGGAGCTCACCTATGGGGTGCTAGGGGTAAGCACCCCAAAACTTCCCCTGTGGTCCCTCACTGCTTCCATCAAGCCCTCTCTTTAGAATAAATAGGGCCAAGGTGCACTCAGACAACTGAATGTCACACTGACCTGTGCCAGCTCCAAGTGTCCTTCCGCTGGCCCTGGCACCTATGTCCCTTGCCCTTCAGTTTGTATTATGGCAAGCTCTGGGGGAAAGCAATCTGTTTATCTGTTTATAACAGCATCTCACATAGTAAAGGTCCTGGCCTGAAAGTGGCATCCTCAGAGCTACAGTAATATCCACTCATGTGGCTGCAACAGTCTCAAGGGTTTTGCTGATGTGGTGTATTGGAATCACTGTTGGGTGAACTTTGACAGCACCATGTTTGTGCTCTCAGCTACCATGGGAAAAAGGGGCTGCTGGGGTACCTGGCCTCCGTACACGGTTCATGTGAGGCACCAACACACATGGTAACTTGCTTTGGGAACAGGTGACAAGGATTCTGGATCCCAGCCTTCAACTTTCTTAAACCATCAGATTTTCTCCTCTGTTGTATTGAACAACTCATAACCTACCATGAGACACTGTGTGATGCATACCAGAAGTGTCTATTCAAGCAATTCTTGCATAACACAGACCCAAACAAAACTACAGAGTGTTACAAACTGAGGTAATCCCAAGTGCAGTGAAGAACTGAAAGACTGGGATCTCCCTAAGATGAGCTTTGCTTGCCCACACTTCACAGGAGGGAGATGGCAATTAGAAAAGAGGCTGTGATGTCATAACAGCCATTGAGAATATCACAATAAACAATTTGTTTTGAATTATCTTGCACTCAGTCTTGCTTTACAGTAGGAATAACACAAATCATAAGGCAGGAAATACATAGTAAAAGGCCACTAACCACAAACTTTTCTCAGCAAGAAAAAAAAATAATAATAAAAACAACATCAAACCCAAAAATATTTCATAAATGGTCTGCTTTGAATAGCTCTCACTGTGCGCTGGAGAAGCAGCGCTGCTCACATGTCTGGCTAAAAGTGGCTCAGGCAAGAGTTGAGTTCAGTATCTGAATCCCATTCTACAAAATACACAGCTCTGTGACTGCTGAACTGTTATCAAAAAGGGAGAAAATAACATGAGCTTTGCTTAAATGCACCTGTCACAGCAGTGCCTTAATGTTGGATTGCCACTGTGTTTCCAGAACATAAATTTATTGAAGATACACAGAGTGCTCAACCGTATGAAGTGTTCTCACTGGCTGTAAAAATTAACAGGAGGAGATGAATCACTGCAAAGTCACTTGTTCTTGGACTCCGACCTCCCTGGGCCATCCATTTAGAAAGTTAAACTTGTGTGCTCTAAGTGACCTGAAAGGTAAAGTGCATACAGATATATATATATATGCATATAGGTATACACACACATATGTACACACGTATTCATCTGTTTATACACATGTCCAGAAACGGTCATGCGCGAGTGCATGCTCTGGAGGGGCCAGCCCTCACAGCAGAGAGCCAGGTGGAGGACAGCACTTTGTAGAATCATGGAATCATAGAATCATTAAGGTTGTAAAAGACCTATAACATCACCTCGCCCAACCCCCACCCCGCCATGCCCACTGACCACGTCCCTCAGTGCCACGTCTCCACGGTTCTTGAACACCTCCAGGGACGGTGACTCCACCACCTCCCTGGGCAGCCTGTGCCTGAAGGCAGGTTTGGGAACCTGACCTATTTCCAGGTTTGTAAGAATCCTTGTCTGTCTGTCTTCCAGTGCTTTGCAGCATGTAGCATGCGTATTAAAGGGAACCACAAGAAAAATTTTTTAGTGATTTGAACTTTGCTTGAAAAAAACACCAAAAACCAAAAACCAAACAAACAAAAGAGCAGCTTGTTATTGTGTAGGCTCTGCATAGGAGCATTCCACTTCAGACTTTGTTATTATTTCAATAGGAAAACATTCCTCACGAGTAAAGAGAAACACTTTTGTCACTCCCCTGAGCATCAAGAATTCAAGGAAATCTCTCTCCCAGTAAAAGAGAAAGGTTTGGAGTTTTCTTCTCATGCTGCCTGCATCTCTTTTCGTCTTATGCATACATATACAAAGAGGCTTCTGTACCTGTTGACATATCCCTAAGGAACTAATCTGTCATGATACACGCATTTCAAGCTGGTGTCAGAATCATAAAATCATCAATGTTGGAAAAGACCACTAAGATCATCTAGTTCAACTGCTGACCCATCCTCACCATGCCCACTGTCCACAACCCTCAGTGCCACATCTCCACTGTTCTTGAACACCTCCAGGAACGGTGATTCCACCACTGCCCCGGGCCCTGGGCAGCCTGTGCCAGTGCCTCACCACTGTTTCTGAGAAGGAATTTTTCCTAATATCCAACCTGAATTTCTCTTACTCCCTTTCTATCACATATGTCAGATATCTCTCCATACAACAGGCACCAAGCGCTCCCAGTTCCACCAGCCCCGCACAGGGAGATGCTGCTCCATGTCTGGAGCTCCTACTTTTATTTCTGGTGTGGAATACTTTACTGAGGAAGGATTTGCATGGGAAGGGTTTACATCTCAGCTTTCATCTCTTCTCATGAACTCTCACTTTGCTCTAACTATGACAAGGAAGCTCTGTAACTTGCCATACTAGGGATCAAACCAGCCTCCTGAAGAACTTGTTTCTCCATTGACCTTTTGGATCTATTGAGCTTTTATGTGACTTGGATGCTCTGTTTAGCTGTGTATTTATATAGCAAACATTCAGTGTATGGATGGGTGTTAAGACTGTAAGGGACTGTTAATACTCTTAAGACTGTACAGGCCAGGGGCTGGTTCTCTGTTGTGCACCTTGCTCAGCCACAGTCAACACAATGCACAGCCATAGCAACAACATTCCTATGGTTTTTGAACTCATAGATTGTGAGAGATTTTCTCAGGCACAACAGAGCTGCTATCATCAGTCACTCTGAGCAAAAGGTTTCCAAATTTACCTTTTCTACAGAGTCTGGGGAGAACGGAGGGGGTGTTGAATCCTATCACGACAACATTAGAAATAGGATGAGTCAAATGTGCCACTGGGGTGTCCATCAAAGAGCAGAGATAAAAGCATCAAATTCCAGCAGCAAGTTGTGCCTGGCAGACACGATGAAATAATGCTGCTCGGAGGGAGTGAGGGGAAGTGTCACTGCACCCTGGATGCTGGAAGTGCTCTGTGTGCACAGAGGAGTGAAGTTGCCGTCGTGGTGCTGCAGACTTTCTGTCTGACGCTGGGTGAGTCACCGGCGTGCTGCTCGCTGCAGGAGTGCCTGGCTGCTGAGGAAGTCAGGTGCTGCAGCAAATCGCAGTCTCTCCTCTCTTGAGACATGCAGATAATGCCTTCTGTTCCTTTGTATGGTCAGGCATTTGGGGAATACAGTGCTTCATGCTACAGGCTGCAGCAGCTAGCAGCTTCATGGAACGGGCTGCGCACATTTAGCCTCAAGCCCTGAGCTCTGGGTTGGCCACGTTCCCCATTGCAGATCCAAATATTCCTCACTGCAGACCCATATGATGCTGGACACCTGACCCCCGCCAGTGTCTGCAGGGCACGCTGTATGGCCAGTGTCTTGCCACCAGCTCTGGAGGAAGATGTCCCTGCAATAAAAATTGACATTTTTTAACCAAGAAACAAAGTTTCCTTTCCTGTAACCCCAGACTTATGAGTCAGCATTTCACACACAAATTGTTTACAGTAAAGGAAAACAAGAGGAGTAACTTTTAAGTTTTTGTGCGATGGAGAGAAAACAAAAAGGAGACATTGCCCACAATACTCCTAAGTTCAGTGTGTACCTCACCTCTATTTTCTAAGTCCCCAGGAGATTTTATTTTGGAATAGCATTTTGCGTGTAGGAGCTCCAGGCTTACAAATTGATACTGTTTAGCCTCAAGGTCAATGTGGGCGAAACACGTTTTACAGCTGGGGAAACTAGGGCACAGATATCTGAAATAACCTGGATGTGCCTTTAATTCCCCATACTGGCTATATCATGATCCTGCCCAAAAAACAGCATGTGTGTTCCCCCTCCTAGGAACTGCAAGAATTCAAGGAAAGGTACAAATCCAATTTGTGGAATAAGCCTGAAGGCTTTCATTTATGCACTCCTTGGTAAGGCGCGTTTAGCTCTAGACTGCAAATGAAAATTGCTTTGAGTCACAGGAAAATCCATGCAACCCACAATCTCCAATGTCTAACGGTTGCTGGTGAATGCTGGCTAGAGTTATGAAGGCTAACGTGGCCTTCTTTCTGTAAGTACTTAAGCGAATGCATTCACTCACTTCTTAATGTCTTTTCCAGCCACCAAGGGCCATTGGGCCACCACAGTGATGTTGCGGGGTGGTAACAAAGGATGCAGGAAGTCCTTATGAGGAGGATACTGTGATGAGGAAGTGAACAAGATGGGCTGTTAATAAAAGACACAAAGCATTGAAATCTCTCGGAATATGTGGGGAGTTTTCTGGTGAGTAATACCAACATTTTAGGAGCTGAAACATGAATCATTCCTACTCCATATTAACTACTCTCAGCCTGCCATGAGTTACAATCCAACACAGTCCCATGCAGTCTCTCACTAAGTAATAGAGAAAATGATATTCCTCCCATAGGAAAAACAGAGTTTCAGCATATGTCCTAGACCTCCATATCCTAAGACCTCATGGGAAAAGTCAGCAGAGGACTACTGAGAATGAGAAACACCTGTGGGTTATTCCCACTAAGAAGAGCAGAGGTGCTGTCAGGACCCCCCTCAGCACCCAGCTGGCCTCAATCTGTATCTAAATTCACTAACAGCCAAAAGCTATATGAGGGGTCAGGTGTTGCATGCTTGTCCTCTACCTAGAAGGTGTTTGCCTGTACTGGAAGCTGTGGGATTTACCAGAGTGCTGTCTGTCCTATCTTGTTCAGAGTGACACCACCGTAAGGTGAGTGAGGTGGGAGAAAGTCTTTGTTGTGATGAGCTGGCCAGTGGTTTGTGAGCAGGCCACTTTGCTGGAGGGCTGTGAGTGGTATCTGTAAACACATTTCATGCAAACATCATTATCCTTGGCAGCTGTGCTAAAAAGGCTGCAGCTCAAATGAGCGTCTGGTTCCTCAGTCTTTCCTGTGCTATGATCTCATGCTACAATGTGAGCAAACTTCCCATCTGTGAAGAAGGGAAGCAGAGCAGCCCTGGGGGAGCTGAAGTGGGTTCTCCCTTCTTCCTATCAGATGCTACTTTTAGTGCAGGGCTGTCTCTTAAACAGGGGCCTGGATCAGGGCTAACAGAGAGCTCTCTGTTGGTGTAGATGCTTGATCTCCATTGTGACAGCAGTACGTGCTGTGGTCTGTTGGGGGTCCAGTTTGTTGCCCAGTTTGGACACAGTTGGGTCCTCATGGAGAATAAGGCATGGGGAGAAGGAAGTGTGTCCAAACACAGGCTGCAAGGGGCTACAGGTGGCTGGTGTTGGCATGGTGTTGGGTCAGGCAAACTGTTTTGGGAAGCTACTTCGTCCCTTGTTTCTCTCCCAAGATTTGAGTCTTTTAGTGTGATCAGAGGCACCCCTAAGGTAGTCTGGTCTTTAAGAGATGGTGTTGTGTGCTTCTATGCAGCATGGATCCTGGGTGGACCCATGGCTCACATAGCTGAGAAGTGCAAATGGATGAGCTTTGTTCTGTCCTGCATCCAGCACTAGTCATCTCCCGCAAGAGCAGCAGGAACTCAAATAGATACCTTTGGGATCTAAGTGCTTATTTTGATAGTGCGGCTGTGTTTGGATTTGTGCTTGTTTTCTTCCTTTTTTTTTAAAGGTGTGGAGGATTAATCCTAGCTTGTGCAGTTGTTGTACCATAGCTTGGTTTTGTGTTGTAAGGAGCTTGACAGTGTTGTCAGGAGACGTGCTCCCTAAGTACACTTATTATTTTTCCTCATTGTACAAGCTGCACCAAATAAACACCAGGCATTTCCAGAAATTGCTATTGATTGGGCAACTACGTTTACGAAGCTAATCAATAAGCTTAACCCCCACCATATATTTATTTGTGATACAATTGCTCTCTTTGTGTGCCTCGTGTGCTTTCCAGAGCTTGTAATTTGTCCAGTGTAAATAGCTGATTTCATCCTTTTTCCTGGGGAAAAAATAGCCCTGCTATTATAAAGCTGTGCCTCTTCTGGTGAGGGAGGTGTATGCGTCTTCCTGCCTTTCGGGTGGGTAATTTCACCCTTCGCAGGAAGAAGATGAAGAGATGGGAAAGAGCCTTGTTGTTTCCTGAACAGCACAGTTACAGCAGTCTCCTGTGGATTTGTGTCCTTTGGCCTTTCCATCCTACTTCTGTTTCTGCCATAACAACCCCAGCTCTTTTCACACTGCTCTTCCTGTGACACTGCAACACAGAAGATAACATAATGCTGCAGCTGGGACTGAGCTGTCAAGTGCTTGTTGGCAAGCCAGGACATGCATGCTGTCTGGCCAGGTGGCTGTTTCCAAAGTGTTGTGTACCATGTGCCTTTCCACAGTGGGGAGCTCATCTGGGTCTTTATCTCCATTCCTCTGTGGGTTCTCTCAAAATCTGTGGGTATTTCTTGTTGACAAAACTTCTACCAGTTCTTCAAATATGAGCAAATCAGGTCAGCAGCCCAAAAGTTTGGGGGTGGATTGGAAGGCTGGAGAGTCAGTTGAGTGTCAGTCCAAAAATTATCTTGTGGATGCCTAAACTGACACATATTTCACTTGTGTCCAGATATTTGCAGTTCTGAAGAATTTGGACAACATCTTCTGGCCTCAAATGATTTTTTTTTTCTTTCATGCTGCCCCAGCGGATCTGGGCAGCCTATGCTAAGGATAAGAAAGTGCACATAGTTCTTCTCAAGGATTTCCCTGCAGACTGGAAGCACCAGAATTTTGCAAGAGTTTCTGTAGTGTGGGACTATGACTACAGAAACTATGGTAATTCTTGCTCCATTACAGCTGGCTATGCCCTATATGAACTTGGATATGTGAAAGCCCCCACCTCTGTCCTCCCCCAAGTAGAAACAGACCTACATTTGACCCTTGAAATCTAATGTTCCCACATTTCTCTGGAATTTCCCCCTCTCATTTGCAGAGTCACCATAAGTTGAATTCATTTTGGACTTTCCTCTCGCAGCGAGTGGCCACTGGATCAAACAGGATGAAGTATTGATGATATTTTTCCATTATGTTGAGATTTTCTTAGGAACTACTTCTCAGAACATAATTCCAAGCAAGGCTGAAAATGTAGTGAGTAAAGTGGTGTGCAGGAATGTTAATTATTGCCCAAACAGTGATACTGTGAGTTTGTACTGTATTTCTTCAGAAATCTCAGAACCTGTTGACCTCCTTCAAACACTCCCAACAAGGAAGCAGAAGCCTCAAAACCCTATTATTAAAAGCTGCTTGAAAAATCAGCAGTTAGGCAATAGTGTGCCTTGTATTGAAGACTCTAGGAGTTTTCAAAATTAGGTACTGTTTGGCCAGCTGATTGACTTTCCAGCTGGCACACAAATAACCTGAAACAAGCCATAAGAAATGCTATTTAGTTGATGCTTACAGGACCTGGAAGATGCTGAGTGTACTGGGAAGGTGGAGAGTTCTGAGGATGTCATCAGTTCTGGAAGTATGCGTAGGGGAAAGGGGCAGGTCATGGGGTCTGTAGGTGGAATCTCAGAGTACTGTATGAAGGGAAAAGTGAGGGGCACCAGGGCAGATGTACTGGGGGAGTGAAGGCATGTAGGGTGCAAATTCTTAAATTGTCGAAAGAGGTATGGTGATGCTTGGAACAGCTTGGGTGCGGATGATAAAATGTGTAAGGTTAAATACTTGGTTTCTCGTTCTAGAAGAGTGGCTGTTGCTTAGTTTCATCAGATTTTTAAATGAGTGTCTTTCTTTAGCAGTAGGTGCAGTGTAACTGACCCATGTACAATAATGCTTCTGCTTTAATGTACATGAACGCTTCCAGGCAGTAGAGCTAATCTCCCAAAGTATAAACCTTTGTCTTCTGACTTACCTTAGATTCCTCTAATTCAAGGCTCTAGAAACGACTGCAATTAGCTTCTACTCCTTTCTTTGCTCCTCTTTATACACACTTAAGGGTGTGGGCAAGCAACGTCTTGGATCATTGACTCAGATGTTTAAGTGGAAAAATACTCAGCTCAAGTTTATTGCAATGAGCAGAAGCAAAGAGGGTCTTGGTAAATATCTTGACTCTTTGTATGCAGCTGGGTTCCCCTTTGTTTACTTGACTTCTACAATTATTTTCAAGCTGCTAAGGTCATTGCTAGTTAATAGTTGGCTAGAAATCAATAGACAGAGATTGTTAAAGATAAGTTTTAATAATGAGCACAATCAAATTCTAGCAATTTTTATCTCTCTGCTGCTGCCAGTGGTGGCTGGTTTTTGTGCAAAAACTCCATTCATTTTCCAGCTGCACAAACTCCAGGCAGAGTTTATCTCTGTAAAATAAAGAGATAGCGTAGATCACTCGGGTGTCTGGTGGTTAATGCCTTGCTGATAGAGAAATTAATTGGTGTGCTAAATGCCTTGCATCAGTTTTGATAGGATTTACAACCAATGTTCACCATTATCCAGAGAAATCAAAGCTCCAAGATATAGAATCATCCAGAGATGGAGTGCTGTCTTCTCTTAATCATCTACACCTGGAGTACTTTGTCCAGGTGTGGAGTCCTCAGTACTGCAGAAACATAGATCTGTTGGACTGTGTCTGGAGAAAGGGCCACAAAAATGATCCAAGGAATGGAACACCTCCCTACGAGGTCAGATTGCTGAGGCTGTGCAGCCCAGGGAAGAGAAGGCTCTGGGGAGACCTGAGAGCAGCATTTAGTACCTAAAGGGGCTGTAAGAAGGAAGGGTATGAACTCTTTAGCAGGATCTGCTGTGGCAGGGTAAGGGGAAATGATTTCAAACAAAAGGAGAGGAAATTTAAATTGGATAATAAGAAAAAAGTTTTTCATAACAAGGGTGATGAGGCACTGGCACAGGCTGCCCAGAGAGGTGATAGGTGCCCCATCCCTGGAGACACCCAAGGTCAGGCTGGATGGGGCTCTGAGCACCTGATAGAGCTGCAGGTGTTCCTGTCCACTGCAGGGATTTGGAACAGATGGGTCTCTTCCAACTCAAACGATTCTGTCATCCCTGCATAGATGGAGCATCTCCATGTCTCAGTGAGCAGTTCTAGTAAGGTCAGTTGTCAAATGCCTTCAGCACCTCCTATAACCACCTGTAGTTAAGCACTATACTGAGGTTGGATTATTAAGAGCTAAGTTTCGTCTTGGAAGGGAAAACGTGCTAGGATTTATACCTTTAATTCTGGGTTTTCTTGGTTCAGCATGTGCAGAGCACTGCAGTCTATTTGCTATCTCTCATCACATGGAAAAGCAGATCTCTTGCAAATTCCTCTGATGTTGAGTGATCATCTGAACGCATGCGCTCAAGTGTGCTCGAGACAGTGGCTGCTGTTGGGCTTTGGATCAGATGTTGCATGATACTGCTGTGCTGGAGGTTCCTCAGCTGCCTGTGGTTTGCCAGATGATCCCGTGCCTGGCACCAGGTTCTCTTCCTGTGGGTTTTGCAGAATGCTATTGGGCTGTGATGCAATGGCATGCCATCCTGCTGCAGCAGATTCACCCATATAAGTGTTGCTGGCCCTTGTGTCCTGAAGCAAGTGAAAATCTTACTCTCCTCCTGAAGCCTTGCCAGATGTTTTCGTGAATGTGATGGGCCATGGGGATGGCCTGGGTTGAAGTGCATGCCAGTAATTTGAGGGACTCTCACTCAGTTTCCTGTTCTGTCCCAGACTTTGTCTTCTGCCTCAGGCAAGTTACATCAGTGCTGTGACTCAGTTCCCCAGCAGTACAATGAAAATAGCAACACTGCCCTAACTTGTGGGATTATTGTGGTGATAAACACCTCTCAGGCTGCAAGGCGCTGTGGTCCTATGATCAGGATAGACACTTCAGCACCTACTATAGAAAAAGTGGCTTGAGCTCTTTACCTGCTAAATGCTATGGGGAACACTTTATCTTGAGAAGTTTCAGGCATGTAAAATGTGAATCAAGGTATGGGAAAATACTAAGTAAGCAACTAATGCTGAGGACCACCTCCTGGGAAAGTGTCAAAACTCAAACATCTTGCTAAACTGACAGGTCTCCTGAGAACTTGCACCAGAGCTACCAGGTGCTTGAGGCTGCCGTAATGTAAAAGCTCTGTCCAGGCTATGAAGCAGAGAAGGAGATTTCAGTCTGAAGAGTTGCTGAGTGCAATTAACCAGTCAAAGCTACCTGCCTGGGGATAACCTAAAGTCTGCAAACATTTGCAACTTCTGCAAGGTACAATGACCCCTAAATCAAATGAGTATGTGGGTTACTAGGAGCTCTGGTAAGCAGTGCTGGCTGCAGTGCCTTCAAAGCTTGTACTCTCTTTATATGCTTTGTATCTCTGGAAGAGCTCCCCTTCTTACTGTCTCCATTTCTCAACTCTACCCATGAGAGCTGATGTGCTGGATAAGTGTCGTGACCCCTTGGCCAATGGCACTACAGTCAGTCTACTGTGGTTGATTTGGCTGGTTTATTGCGCCAGTGGGTCACTGGTCTTATTGGGATTGCTCACTGGATTATCATGCTGGAGGTGCATGTTCTGAATGGTGCAAACTGTAAGCTCGTGAGGTCCAAGGTAGAAATGACACTGGAAAGCATGGTAGATCATCTCATGGGTTTTTCTAAAGAACATCCAGACAGCATATGGAGCCAGCTTTCTCTGAGGCATAAATGAAAGCAGTTCAAGTGTAGGGTATTATACATGTGTATGTAAACACAATGCATATCTTCCAAATCAATTGTGGAAGATGAGTTGCTTTCATTTGTTACTAGTATACAGTAATAGGATGTCTCACTGGATTCAAGATGGTCATGTTTTTATGGGTAACCTGGGATGAAGCTTCTCTGCAGTGATGTTATCTAGCACGTCAGCTCATCTCCCTGGCTAGGAATGATCTCCCTGTTGGTTCATCACTTTCCAATAAATTCCAGTCTACTTGAGGTAAATTACCTGCATTAATGCTCTTGACAATATATTAAAGCAAACACCTTGCCCCAGTTCTATCGGTCCCACTCTTCTCTGGATTTTGGCCATAGAGCAGTGGAATGAAGGTACTACAGCTGAGAATCCATTCCTATCCTCAGTGGGCGAATCTCAGAACATCTTTCAATCAACTTGTTAAACATAATTGAATTCCTGCTGACAAATCTTCTGGGTTTAGAGGCTGTTTGTTTGTCTGTGGGGATCAGCAGGTGGGAGCATGGTTTTCTGCAGCCTGTGATAAGTGTGTAAGCCTGTGTGCTGTGCTCCGTGCTTTGGTGCTGTGTGAATGACGAGTGTTGCACCTGGCACGGAGCCACACCTGAAACCCAAACCTTTGCTGGGCTGATAAGCCAAACCATGTAATGAGAAAGGAACACTCTGCTTTGCTTCTTTACAACCAAGGGCGTGCACAATGTCAGCTTGTCCAAAGTCAGAAAGGGTTTGTTTGAAAATGGAGGGGAAAAATTAATACCAGGCAAACAAAGTGGGTTGGATGTTTGGGGATAAGGGCTTAAAATCTGTAAGCATTAGGCTTTCATTGCTTTCACATAAGGCCAAGGTCACAAATGACCTGAAGTCGTGGTTGCACTATTTGCTTTGCTTGAAGAACTGGCTAGGATTTGTGAATGAGCTGTACATTAGCCTGAGAAATCTGTTTCTGTAAGACCCAACTTATATCCTACTTGGTGACAAGTATGGTTTGGGGTTTTGGTGAAAGGAAGAATAGAGATGTTGACACTAAACACTTTCCAATAGCTTCCAGACAATATTTTTTCCTTTCAAAGATGTTTTCTATGTGTAGAGCTCTTGTCTGAAAGTGTGGAAAGGGCAGACAGTGAAGTTGAATCACTCCAACCCAAAAACGTTGCTTGTTAAAGGCTTTGGGGAGATCCTGAAGGGGATTTCCTAATTAATTTTGATTTATTTTTTTTCTCTTGGTCATTGAGGGTGGGCGAAAGGAGAAAAGTCTATGTTAAAGATCTTCCTAAACTGTTCTTTCCCAACTTAAATCAGAATATCAAAGAGATTGCAAAAAGGTTCTGGGCTTGTTACTTTGGGTGCAGCTCAGGCAAGAAGCAAAAACAACCTTCCCTTACCTGATAAATGCCTCAACAGGAATTAGACAGGATGCAACAAGTGGACAAAACGCAGACGGGAGTGTTAGGAGGAAAATGAGGAGGAAGTTGTACGTTGCCATGGGCCAACCTGGTGCCAGATGGGTGTGACGTGTAGACTTGTGGCAGAGAGGAGTTTTAAGGAGCTATGTCAAAGATGCTTCTCTGCCTGCTGATGTGAATTTTGAAGCCTGCATGGTAAAAATCTGTTTCTGGCATTAACAACTCGTAGTTTTGTCAACGGGACCTGAATGTGAATGGTGTCATGGGAGTTTTTCTTCACTGAGTCCTATAAGTCAAAGATTGGTGATGCTGTCTGGGCCCAGTGCCTGGGTGAGAGCTGGCTGTGGGGGCAGGGGGCCTTCTCTCCTGGGCAGTCAACCTAAAAGCTTTTTGTCCTCAGAAAATGTCAGCTAACAGATCGAAGATGTTCAAAAATGCCAATTGCTCATGGTTCCCTGCTGTCTGCAATCAGAGATGTGGGTGCTCAGGCCATGACTTGAATAAACATCAGAATAAGATTCCTAGTGGCAGCCAAATGTTTAAGCACTTCACAACCCAGTGTCTCTCAGTTACTCAGTTCTTCTTATTGATCCTTCAGTGAAGTGCTGAACTTGAGACTCAGGTCTGAAGTTCTGCTTGGTCTCTTCAATGCTCAAATAAGCTCCAGGAAGCAAAATGCGAACTCTTGCTCAGATTTGGTGGTTCAGATTGTTGGCTCAAACTGCGCCGCAAAATGCTCCTATGGGCAACTGGAGATCAAGTAATGGCTCAGCATTTTGTTCATGGTAACCACCAGCTGATTGATTGTCATCACATAAAACAATGGTAAACCAGTTGGTCAACAGTTGTACCCTCAAAGCTGGGAGTTCCTTGGTGTCATAGAGGGCTGGACCCTCTTGGTGTTGCTTCTCCTAAACAGAGGAGGGGAATTGCTACTAAAGTTTAAGGAGAATGTTATTTGCTAAGCATGTAGCCCTGGGCTGCTAACTGAGAGAGAGCTTCTTGCCCTCAGATTCTGAAACTGCTTGCCAGTAGGAGCAATGAATGCAAAATGTCCTGCCTAAGGATAGGGTGTGGCTTGACAGACTTTGTGAAATTTGTCACAAAGATAAGTGAAGTTCTGCAATAAGAAGAAATTAAATATAGTGATCTTTAAAGTTGTGAGTGTCCTATCATATTAGCTCTTGTTTTAAAGCAACCTGGTCTGAAACTTCAACTCCTTGGTGCCATCTTTAGTCTATTCCCATCTCTAACCAAGCTATTAACTTGCAGAATCGGTTATTAAAGGCACCTGTGACCCCCTACAAAACTCCAGAGCCAGCTGACTTCCTTCTCCTTTCTGATCTGATTTGAGGTCAAGATCTGAATATTCTTCAACATTCCAGTCCAATTAAAAATTCAATCTGTGTTTAAAATTTGTTTGGGGGTCTTTAATCCCCTGGCAGTAGATTCCTCCACTCTTTGCCAAGTAATAGGGGAAAGTGTGTTCAGTGTTATTAAATGGCTTGCCAAATGAGCCCAGTGGCTTAGTGGGCTGGTGCAAAGCTTGCTGTACCCAATGGAGCGTGGTGGGACACCCAGCACCGGCTGCCAGGTCAGGAGTGGAATTGGTGCTATCAGAATGATATTATCCGGGATGCCTGGGGACAGAGGAAATTAAAAGTCACTAATACTTGCTGCCCTGAGCCAAGGCCCAATTGCAGAAGCACCTGCAGGGTTGGCCTGCATACCTACTGTGTTTTTTTTGTTATTGTTGGTTGACTCCTCAATGTGTTTTTCTTTTGAAGTCAGTGGATGGCACAAGGCTACTGCTGTGTGTGGCCAAAACAGTCAGGATGAGGCTGAACAGGATTTTGTTGATGTGTAAAACGTTTTGGATGGCTGGAAGTGGGAGAGAAGAGGAAAGACTGCTTGTTTCCCATCACTCCTTTGACTGGTGGTCTCCTTCTGCTGAGCCTACAAAAATAGATGTGGATGGCTGCATTTGCACCGTGACAAGAGGGAATAAAAGGCAAGTGAAGGCTGTTCCAAATTTTTCATAAGAGCTTTGTCCAAGGAAAAGTTTTGGTTGCAACTGATCAAATTTTTTCTTTTCTGGTAGAAATATCTGCTGTTGTATCTTCACTTTTTTCAGTTGGAAGCTTAAACTAATAGAAATAGTTTTAGATCAAATGAAGTGTTCCTTTTTTTTTTTTTGCAGTTTTTAGAGAAATTGAAAGGGTTGTTCTTAAAGCCATTAGAGTAGATTTTAGATATCAAGGTGAGCTGTAAAGTTGAAAAAAAATTCTTCAGTTTGACTCAAAATAAAACCTTTAGATTATTCTGAACTGCCGGTGAACCGAAAAATCAGTCATTTGCACTAATGATAAGTAACTGGCAGGTTGTTTTGCCTGTCAAATTCTGTGTCTTGTGGAATGAGCACATTGTTGTCTGCTGACTCGATCTACTGAGCTGGTTTAAAAAAAAAAAGTAATTAAATGCAGCTCTTCTCTGTCAGTAAGACTCACTAACAGGTGCTAGGGATGTTTCTCCTGTCTGGACCATTGGGATGTGAGATACCAATCCCTTTCTTTGTTCTTAAACTTCCATGGCCTAATAAATATCCCAACATTTCCTCTGGGTGCTGACATCCAGAGGCTGTCATGGCAATAAGTGCTGATTATCTGGATGTCAGTGGCATCTGCAGGAAGCCACCCATGCCAAGGCAGGACACTGTCCCATTGAGCGGGAGGAAGATCTTACTGCAGGTCTTGTGCTGGGATGTCTGCAAGGAAGGTAAAACAATGACAAGGTGCGGCATAGGGGTGCATTGAAGCCACTAACCTGCAGTAGCCCGGAGTGGATGGCCAGGAAATAACAGGGCATTTGTGACAACTGTAACTTAACAGCACTTCTACTAAGAGACCTATGACTTACTGAGTGTGAGGTGGTGTCTGAGCTGGAAGGAGGTTCTGCTGGGAAACACGGGCTGGGTTCTATCTGGGGTGCACCTGGCGGTTGTGGTTAAGGCGGAAATCTGGTACTAAACTGAATCAGAGTTTAGGGCTGAGAGGAGGGAGCAGCAAGCATCACTCCAGTAGATGAACTGGCTAATGCACATCTAAGTTCTGTGTCCTGCTGTGCCTCTATTCACCACTTGAAGGAAAAAAATCATTTTGCTTCCATTTCTCCAGTCCATCAGGTGAGGTCAGAGCAGAGACACAGTCCATGTGGCTGCAGAGGGGAAGGCAGGGCTGTGCTGGAGCAAATGCTTGATTCCTTTGCTTAAAAGCAGTATAATATGTTAGTCTTCCTTTTTTTTTCTTAGAAATGTGCAGGCAGTGATTGTCTTGATGTCTGTTTCCCCAGACAAGTTAGATGCAAAATGACCATGCAAACAACATGACCATCAGATGGCTTCTTTCCCTGTATGCCCTCCTGGGTGCCTCAATGCTTTGTCACTAGAAAAGTGGCATGAAGGCTGCAGTTCTGCTACTTTCTGCCATCCCTATGTGATGAGTGAGGAGCTGCGTGGTCTGTCAAGCTTGCAGCTTGACAGTGTTCAATGTTCAGTGTTCAAGTTCAGTGTCCTATCTCTTCAAATAATAAGTGCTGCCCTGGGGGATGGATAATGGGATGTAATTCAGCACAACCAGGCAGAAAATAAGGCAGAATTACCAGATCTTTTTCAGTTCTTGTAATCTATGCTTTGTGTCTCTAGAAAGAATATGAGCAGATGAGTATGTCAAATTGAGTGGGGTGCTGGATCTCCCAAAAAACCTCACTGGAATTGGAAGAAACTGCCTACGCCGCCACAGGAATAGGTTAATCCCTAGCACAGGGAGGAAGAGATTCTCCACTGGACAAAAAAAAAAGGGTCATATTCTTTCATTTTTAGCTTTCCTTTATGGAAGTTGCAGGACTTTGTTTATGCTGAACAATGCAAAGCCAAAGCAAGATCAACGTGTCCTTGATTTTGTTTTGCATGCAAAGTACTGCATATTTACCCCTTGCCACCTAATTTGTGAGTTTGCCAGGAATCAAAATATCCATTTAAACTAGCCAGGAAGACAGCAAAATATCAGTAAGGCTAGATAATTATCTACAGCCCATCTATGATGTACTGAGGGTGGCTTTGCAAGGTCTGATGAATTATAAAAATGCGGCTAGACAGAAAAAATTAAGGCCTTTTCTGTTCCAGAAGTTGACTGTGGATAGAAATCACACTGGAACATTGAAATAAAAGCATTTTTCCTGTGAAAAAGCAAGACAGGACTGGGGTGCTAAGGTTGGTTGCTTCAGTGCTCTTTGATTCAGGCTTGTGAGTGAATCTCAGCCTTCTCCAAGACCCTTGGGCCTCTTCCCTGGGGAAGAAAGGAGCTGTAAGATGCTCCTGGGTTGACTGAAGTGGTGGTATGGTGGGGAGCTGGAGACTGAATGGGATACAGCTCCCATGAGGTGCTTCAGTTTTGCACGCAAAAGGGAAGGAGTTAAAGCTTAGTGGTAAAACATCCTACAGGAAAGAGAAAAGCTTGCTCAAACTCATGCTTCTTTTCAGAATTCCTCCTCATGAGGTAAAGTACACTTTCAATTCTACCACCACATTCACAGTAACAGCTCAAATACTACCTGGGCCCCTGGAAGCCAAAGCCACTCCAAAGATGGAGGTGTTGGCCATGCAAGCTTAGCGAGTTGGGAAGAAGTGAAGATAAATTCCCTCTCTTTAACGTTTGTGCAAGCTGAAGTCTTTTGCAGGATGAGGGATGGAGTGAGTGGTCAGAATGGAGCAGCAGTGAAACAGAAGCTGCTTTTCTTTTGTGTGCAGTTGACTTGATCTGCCCCAAGTTGTCTGCTGTGGAGGTAGCACAGCTATATGTGAAAGAAGAGTATTTCTTCTTACAGCTGTGCCTTGTGTTTGGTTGGTTTGCCACTAGAAATGATTTAGTAACTGATGCCAGACTTTCAGTTAAATTAAAGTTCTAATAACAAATGTTGCAAATTCTTTTTTGTTGCAACTTCATGTTAATGGTCTATGAGGAACTCTGTTTTCTCTCTGTTCTCATGCCTTACTTCTCAAAGCGTTTACATCCAAGAAACGAGCAGTCTCATCACAGACATGTCATATCTGTGTCCCCTTGGTTTCACCACATCAGACAGTGCAGCTATTGGTACATCACAGCATCAAATCGGGAAGAACTCGAGCTGCCCCTGGCAAGTGATGTGAGCGCTGGGTTTGTCTCATGGCCACGTGGTGCCTCAGTTTCCCAGTTTCTAGAACTATGCTTTCCTTCTGTCTTCTAAACTCCTTGAAAGCTGGGCAGTGGTGCCTATGTTTTAGTAAACAATGGAAATATATACAAATTAGGTAAAGGGAATTTTAAGATATCCTATATGTTTTTACTTTCCTACCCACTTCTGCAATCTGTCTTCTGTAAGAAGGGAAATGCTTCTATAGGTAAGGTTGCAGAATGAGCCCACCTATTTTGCTAGAGGTCAGGAAATCCAACCTGGCAGGAGAGAGAGGAATTGTATTGTTTTATACTTGATACACAATGGAAGTTCAAGTTTAACTGGAAATATTGTCTTACACTGCTGTCTACCCTTACTCTGTATCTGGAGAAAAATTGTGCATAGCAGCAACTGAGAACTCAGGGGAAAAAAAAAAGCATTAACATAGGAAATTGGCAACATTTGGCCCTAGTAACACTGTAATGCTCATGGTTGAGAAATCACTCAATTATATGCATGAAGGGGACTCCATCTAATAGCAGCATTTGGAGATTTATGGGCAACATAAAAGGAGAGAATCGGTTTTTTCTATCACTGAGCTCAGTTGTAGAAGAAGCAGGAGGTCGTTTCCCTCCCCTTTGCATATGTTTGGGCTGTGTAGGGAAAATGTAAATGAATGTCTGCTTGGTGATTTGGCATGGCACCTGGGGAGGATGGGCTGTGCCTGTTCCAGAGACACCCCCACTGTGCCAGGTCCCCTGTTATATAGGTGATTTCATGTGCTAGGGACTGGGCAATGTCACAACAGAAGTCATACTCTAAAAATAAAAACCTTAGCTCCTTTAATAATAAACTCTTCATGCCAACTGCAGCTTTTCTTCCTTGGCAGTTGCTGCAGAGAGTGAAGTAAGACAACCTCCCAGCTCATACAGCTCCTGCCACTACTTCTGGGAGGCCCATAGGCTCCCTACCCCTGCAGCCAGGTGAATGTATGCAAATATCTTTCAAGTGTTTCTTCCCTGATGCCTACAGTGGCTGAGAGAAAGTATGTAGGTAAGGCCACAGCACGTTTCAGGTGAAGTATTTGTATTTTAATTCAAATTATCTCAGACCAATGGTTTTGTTGTGTCTCTGACCTTGAGTAATGGAATCGTAAAGGTTGGAAAAGCTCTCTAAGACCATCTAGTCCAACCATCAGCCCATCACCACTGTGCCCGCTAACCCGTGTTCCTTAGTGTCCACTAACCACATCCCTCAGTGCATCGTGTCTGTCTTTTCCTCTGGACATGGCAGCACCTGGGCTGCCCCCACCCTCTTTCCTACTGCTCATGAGATGAAATAAAACACTTCTGCTGGTACAGATAGTCCTTTTCTTCTATTTAGAGAAGGTTAATCCACTAGCCCAATGCTCTTTTTGTGTTTCTAATACAGAAATATCTATTTTATTTTTGTATTATAATGAGAAACTGGCATAAATATCTTAATTCTTTTTTTCTTGCTGTAAAGCTTGACATCTGGGCCTGTAACAGCTCATCAGTAGATTTGTGAGATGAAGCAAATGACATTTCTATATAGAGCACTGGCTGCTGTAGAAATCAGATGGTGAAATGGGACTGTAAAGAATTTGGTATTGAGTGATGATCTTCATCCAAGGATCTCCGAGTGCAGCAATCCCCATTTCCCTGACATAGGGGATGGGTGACTTACTCCAGCATGGCCAGCAAAACTGGCTTCCTAGCAAAGAGCCCATCTCTAGAGACCTGTACCCAGAGCACCAGCACTCTGCTGTGTGTGTTGCATCTCCATGCTTTACAGAGCTCTGCTTTAGCAGTGCCTGCATCCCAACATGGACAGAAGTGCTGAGCCAGTTGTAGCTGGGCAAATTCTGCCCTTGGTGATGTGCTTAAGCCTTGTGTAAGGGTTCTTAATGTGCTTCTGTGAAGGCTGGTCACTTGTACAAGCTGAAAACATAGCCCTGCACTCTAGCTAGTACATTCAATAGCAAAGGCATTTAGATCCAGCTGCACCATCTCAAGCCACATCTGATCAAATTTCCCAAGTCAGCAGGAAGAACTTGCTGATTCCTAGAAACCCCATGAGCTGAAGGAAGTTGGAAGTGGTGGCTGCATGTCACTGCTCATCTCTGGGCTCCAGTCTCTGGCAGGACACAGGGGCCCAAGCAGATGGTATGAGGAAAGTCCCAGCTGTTTGTGGCTACCAGGAGCTCTGTGACACTTTCTGCAATAGTGGCACTTGTTAGATGCATATTTCTGCCTTACATTTTGAAGGTTTGTGCTGGTTTTTCCACATTCAGGTGAGCATTTAGTTGGGAAAAGAACTGGGAATCTATGGAAGTCACATTATTTGTTGAGATCTGTTTTCCTTTTTCATATCCAACCATCATTATTTTTAATGAAACCTTGCAAATTCAATTGCTATGTCCTTACGTGTGTGTGCCTATATGTATATGCATTGCATTTGGTAATTTAAAAAATACAGTTTGAATTCTCTTTTCTGGAGGATATCTCATTGTGATTCCCTCCCAGGGGAAATCATGCCATGCCATAACACCTGAAAATCTCCCATGGAACCAAATGCATGTCTCACTACATAGCTTGTGGCCCACCTGCGTGCTAAAGAGCTGGATGGGGCTATCTTGGGTGGTGCAGAATGTTCTGTTGGTGGGAATTTATCTTGATAGAGCTTCCTGCTGCACTGAGTGCATCTGCATTCCGGCACCTTACAATGCCTCATCGCTTCCCCAAGAGCTAGGAAGATAAGGGAATAAGAGAATGCCAGAAATGGCTTTATCAATTGGCATCTCTCCATTGAGTTTTCATTAAATTGGCAGAGAGGGACTGGTGTGCTGCATCTCTGCTTTGTATAGAAATTGATCTACATACCCAAAAAATCCAGCCAGCCCATTACCTTTGGTCTCTGTTGTACGGTTGCACCAAATGGAAAGTGTTAGTCACTTCTGGGAAATGAATTTTACAACAAAAATCGCATCTTGTTTCTCTTTTTCCAAGATTTTGTCCATCTGTTGCCTTTCTCAAAAACAAACAAACTATTAATACAGTGCTTTGATAGAGCCTTCTGTTCAAGGCTTTTGAAGTGCTATGCAGATACTCCTGATCTGAACTGCCAAGAAAGAGCCCTTAAGGGATATGGAGCTCCTTGTCTCCCCCAGGGCAGATGCCGGGGGGATGTACAGGACCAACCTGCAACTGGGGCCCTGATTTGAACTCGGGAATACTTGCTCAATTTCCACTTCTATCTCAGGATTTGCCTATTTTCCATTTCTTAGTTTCCTCGTAAAACATAAGCATTTCTTCTCTGCCCTGCCTTGCCCGTCTGTGTGCAGATGTACCTGTGGTAAATGCTATGGAGGGAACAATCTTCCCCAACAAGGACTTTGTGAAAATTTACTCACTGCCTGAAACACCAGAGCTGGGGACTGCCAGCCTGGGACAGCAGCCCAGCCATGAGGCTCTTAGTCACCTTTCCTTTCTTCCTTTTTGTTTGTGGAGGAGACAAAAGGATAAATTGGATAAAATGCCCCAAATGGAAAGCCTTTGCTATCAGGGAAGAAGCAAAGGCGTTCAAGAAAGGAAGTAACAAAATGTATCCAGTGCTGAAATGTGTTTGAGAGCAACCGTTTCTTTTTGTGGCTCTGCAGCCTGACTTCTGGTAAATAATCTTAAGTCCCTTAATAAGGAAGCAGCCAACTGAAAGTTTTCTTGTTTAGTGAAAAATGCTCTCCTTCTCACTGTTTTGAAACAGAGCTCGTGATGGTTCCCAAAATATACTCTGCAAGCCTGTTTTGGCTTATGAACCATTTATCCTAAACACGGAATCCTAAAGTTGAACTGACCATAATGAACACATTTCAGCAATGCCAGACAGTCCCTGGGTTCCTCTTGCTGCAGTGCTGTCCTAGGATCATTAAGGTGGGAAAGACTGCTAAGATCATCCAGTCCAACCATCAACCCGTCACCATCATGCCCACTGACCCATGTCACTCCATGTGACATCCTCCCTTTCTTTTTGAACACCTCCAGGGATGGTGACTCCCCCACCCTCCTGGGCAGCCTGTGCCAGTGCCTCACTACTACTTCTGAGCAGTTTTGCCTAATATCCAACCTCAACCTCCCCTGGCACGACTTGAGGCAATTCCCTCTCATCCTATTGCTGTTACCTGGGAGCAGAGGCTGACCCCCCCTTGCCACAGCCTCCTGTCAGGGAGCTGCAGAGCAATAAATTCTGCCCTGAGCCTCCTCTTGTTCACACCGCTCTGTTCTACCACAGTGTTCTGAGAGCTACTGAGCCTTTCAACAGGCAGAGACTTGTGGCTAAAAGATAGCAGTGCTACTGGGCAGCGAGGGATGTGGCCAAGGTAAGAGGGAGAGGCGGGGAGCACAGCGCAGCCTGTGCTGGAGAAATCAGATTGGGTATTCGTGTGCAATTTCTGGTCAGGACTTGGCCCGACCTCCATTATACCCATGAGATCACCTCCAGTAAGTACCAACAGCCTCCTCCCCTGTGCCTTAATGTATTTTTAATACTGTGTAACCGCCAGAAAATAACATTGTTTCTGGAAGCTTTCACTGCAACAATTACTTATACATTTATCCCATTGTCTGCGATTTTAGTTACACTGAGCCCAACACCTGCAAAAAGAAAAAGGAGGTTAGGAATATATAGCCGCAGGAGTTCTAAAATAACATTGGAAGTCATTGTTATCTGGGCTGGTTGAGTACAAAGTCTGATACAAACTGGGAAAGAAAACCTGAAGCACCTGGGTTGGGATATTTTGAATTATGCCAACTTAATTATGAGGTAGTCAATTAAAAAATTATTAACTATACCAACTTCTGCATAACCTGAGCTCCAACTCTGTCCTTCCTGTTTACCAAACATCACACCCTTACACAGCATGGACATTTAGAAGTGTTTGATTTCTATGTTCTCCTTAGATTTATTCTCTGGTAGTTAGCTTTGCTAAATCATAGATTAGCTGCTGGCTTAGGACATCATGTTGCCCATCTCGAATCAAAACTGGGTAGGATTTATGAGGCTGTATAAGGGCATAAAACGTTTCAAGTAGTAAATATAGATTGGCGAGAGGAGCACAAGTGAAATGAATAACAAGGACTGTGCCATAAATATAACTAATCATCCAGCTATTGCCTCTACTTCAGTGGACCATTTGACGATAATGCTTAATGCTCTTGATCAGATGATCTCAGACCATTCTGTAAGAAATTCTTGCTCACATTATACTGGTAGTGAAAATGAGTGTCCGGGAGATTTAGTGATCATCTGAGGTTTGAACACGCCATTGCATATGACTAGAATACAAACCTTATTTCTCTATAATATCCAGCGTGATGTTCTACTCATCTTCATGTATGTGTCTGAGTGTGATTGCATACCTGTAAGCACAGCTCCAAAGCAGCACAGAAGCAGACTGAGCACCTCAACCGGTGCCAGAATGACCTAGTCATATGGCATGTAAAAAGGAATAAGAGAAAGGGGTCCCTTTGGATGCTTTTTCTGTGAAGGGAATGGTCTAAGGGGCAAATTTGTTGATTCTTTCCAAGTTCAAACCTCATGAACTTTGTATTCTTTCTGCTGGGACAAGAGACAGCAATGTGACACTGCATCCATTTCTCCTGTGTCCTTCCTTGGTCCTTGTCCCTTCTCTCTGGGAAAGGACCACTTCCTGATCTCTTCCGTACAACTCCTTGTAACCAGTACAGCAGTAATAGATGTTGTTGGGACAAAAAATAGTCCACGCACTGAGCCCTGAAATAGTTGGCAAGAACAGGTCGATAGTCTGATTCAGTGACGGCAGCACTCCACCCTCCTTCTGTAAATGCCTCGTATCTCCTGCTGCCAGTCAAAGCTGAAATACAGACGTAGATTTTCTCTGAAGGATCTAAATGTTCTAGTTGCTAGTTGGTAAGGGGGATATTTCTCCAATTAATTGTTAAGTGGAGCTCTGGCTGCAGAGGGAAGGGGCTGCAGAGATGTCGAAGTGAAGCGGGGAGAATGTTATAACCTTTCTGAAGCTCTTGCAGTCTGTAAGAGATTTGCTTCATGGGTCATGGCCAGTTCTTGTTCACAGCTGGCCAGCAGAGAATGGCCTTACGGGGCCTCTGCCAATTTCCATAGCTTGTAGGACCATCCTTTCTCTCCTTGGCAGCAGAAATATGCTGCAAGGAAACTGCTGCCTATCACTCATGGCTTCATCTTGAGCCGAAGTGGGAGTCCTGGATGTGCATCTGTTGGCACCAGGTGGGCATATTTGGAAGAGTGACCACAGATAGGAATCATCATCGTCTGTTCTGCTAGGCTGGAAGACCAGAAAAAAAGCTGCAAGGAGGTGATGAACATCACTGCCTCACCTCGTGCCTTGGTTTCTCCAATATTATAATAACACTCCTGTATGTTGGTGTCTAAGAAACGGAAGGTTCTCTCCAGGGGCTGAAGTAGAAAGATTAATTGTGCTTTTTCTGGTCATGTTACTGAGGCAGGCCCTGCACTAATGAATCAGCACAGTTAGTACCATGAGAAATATTTACTACTGAAGCTCATGTGCAAGAGGATCTTGCCTTCTTTCTAGAGCTCTTCTTTCTAGATAGCTTAATAACCCTTATAAAAAATACAGGGAAAACATGGGATGAGCTAGTAATTAGTAATGATGTGTCTTCTGAAGTCTGAGCTGAGAACACTCCCCAGATCACCACAACGCTCACCTGATCACATCCATACCTGGAGACCCTACTGTAGCACAGGCACTAAAGCGAAAGCTATAATTGGGCACTGATTTAACCTACTGGCTGTCTAGTATTGAGTGAGGCTGTGCTTTTCTGCCCTATAAAAACTACAATCTGTGGCTATCTTGAAACTTTGCCTTTGATAACCCATGCTTTAGCTCCTACAAAAGCAGAGCGTTGGTTCTGAGGTTCTTTTCACTTGTTACAGCAAAGATGGCATGAGAAGTTTCATGCTAGCACAGGGCCAAGCTCAGCAAACTAAGGTCTTAGCTGAGGAACAAGGAAAGCAGGACTGACCTCCAGAAGAGAGCTTTTCCCAAGATCCTCCCCAGTTTGTTTTCCTGTTGCCATTGCCAAGTTGTGCCTTTGCAAGTGCTCTGCCACCCTCCCATGCGGTTGCGGCACCTCCCCATACTGAGGCCACTCATGTCACAGCTGAAGCACAGAGACCAGGGCCACCATCATGTTATAGAAGAGGATGGGTCAAAAGGACAGATCCATCCCCAGAAAATGTGCTTGTACGTGTAGGTCCGTGTCAGCCTCTGTTCCTCTTTTCCTCCATTCTTCCTGGAAAGTGCATGGGTTTGGGTCCCAGACACTTCATACAACCTGGACCCCAGCACTTTGTTTACAAGCACTGTGTGCCCTGTGTAGGGGGATTGCTTTAAATGTTTCTGGGCATGAGAGAAGCCCTGTCACCAAAGTGAATTCATCCAGCTCTTTCTCATCCTCACCTAGATGTCTGCAGACAGTTTAATAGCCAGGGCTTTTGGGGCTGGAGGCTCAAAAGATGGTTCTACATCCTACCTCTGGCTGTGCCATAGGTTTGGGGGATCAGCCTATTGCTTTCATGTCCCCTGCTTCCTGCAACCTGTGCAACATGGTTAGTGACAGCTCCTGCTCCCAGCTGCACCTGCAAGGCACAGTTTGTTGGGGGGGGGGTGGGGAGGTGGGAATTGGTTTGGGGTGGGAGAATGTCCAAGCTGTCTTACCATTAAGCTCTAAGCAGGATGTGCTGAGGTGTTTAAATATTGATGCAAGCATAGAAGAAATAGTCGCCTTCTTCCGGAACAGGTGAGGGATTTACAACATAAAACATCCCAGAGCTCACTGCCAACATTGCTTAGGTCACAGCTGTTCCTCCGTGATACTGGCACATAGAATCAACAGTATGTCTTAGGTTGGAGGAGACTTGAAAGATCATCTAGTTTCAACCCCCCTACATGGTAGCTGTTAAACCCAGGCTTGGTAGAGCTTCTTGCTCACCCAGCTCAAGGGCTTTCCCAGCTCATGGTGCAGCTCTGCAGCTGCTGTACCACATCTGCACTGACAGGGCTCACTGCTGGCTCAGCTTTGCTTTCCTGATGCCATTTTTTCTAATTACAGACCTGTGGCTATCAGCCAATCAACTCCAGTTTTGGGGCTCGTTATTGGACTTGAGATGTCATGCTGAATTTTTCCTAACTGTCCATAATAACTGTAATAGCTTGACTTCCACCATGAGACAATTAACCTTCTTAAAGTTAAGTGCCTCAGGCTGTGCCTCAGAAAGATTCCCTCTACAAAACAGACAATTACCTTTACTTAATAACCTTTCGCTTTTTAATCCGATATTAGCACTGAAGTAAATGTAAAGGGCAGTGCTCTGTGTCCTCTCTTAAGTACCTTAAATGCCTGTCCAGGAAGGCTAATGAGCTCGCATTTTGCTTAATCTAGATTTGTTGTGGATCTAGCAATACTAGATGGTATCCTCCCTTAAAGAAAAAAAAAATCCAGACTATAAGACTATAAGACCAATAATGATGTCCAACCTGCAAAACAAGGCAAAACATTTTCAGTATTGGTGTGACTCTGGACTGAGGTTGGTATCGTTGTCTATAAAGCAGGAATTTGGTGTTGGCACTTTACAGGGTTAGCACCTGTCCTTATAGAATTGTTAAGGTTGGAAAGACCACTGAGTTTGAGTCCAACCATCAACCCATCAAATTCTGTTCATTTCCATGTGGATGCTGAATGGGGAGACAATGCTGGGAGGTTGTACAGCCATCTGTCCATCCAGTATGTCCATGGTCTGTCAGTCCCAACCAGCAGGGAGTGCTGACCCTTCTGATAGTGGCTGCAGCACAAGAGCAACTGTTCTGTGGATGTAATCTCTTCATGGGTTACTGCTTGTGCTAATTAATATGTACAACATTAGCAACTGTTGAGACATGAAATGCACTCACAGGGAAGGAATTATTGCTCTGCTGACACTGTGTTTTCTGCTTGCAGTGAGAGTTTTCTAATAATATTGAATTCAACCTTTGGTAAGAACACACAAATACTCCTAAGCTAAATGCAAATCTGTAGGCACCTCTCTGGGACAAAAGATAATGGCCCCAAGTTGTGCAACGGGAGGTTCAGGATGGATATTAGGAAAATTTTATTCTCAAAAAGAGTGGTGATGCACAGGTACAGGCTGCCCAGGGAGGTGGGTGAGTCACCATCCCTGGAGGCATTCAGGGACTGTGGAGATGTGGCACTGAGGGATGTGGTCAGTGGGCATGGTGGGGATGGGTTGGGGTTGGTCTTGGTGATCTTAGTGGTCTTTCCAACCTGGATGATTCTATGACTCTATTATGTGAGCAAAGTCTATTTTTCTGAGAATGTAAGGAAAAACCAACAACAGTAGGCTTAAAATCCAGGAGAAGCAATGTTATGGCTGCTCTTAACAGATGCCTAATACCTCTTCAACTCTTAAATTCACATATTTGGATTCAGAGTGTTTTCACACACTGGAAAATGTCACTTTTATTTGCTATATAATAGTGTCCCTAGGTCCGTTGCCTGCCACCCAACCAACTCTCTTAAGAGTGCTCTGGTTTCATCATCTCAGTATAATGAGGTTTATATTATTATTTTCTTATTATAATAGAAGCAGCCTCAGGTCCTAATCAAGATATCGGGCTAATTGCTATGGAAACCTAATTAGGCAGACCATGTCTCAAACTCTGTAAATATTTATACATGCACTTAACTATCTGCATGCAAACCATCCCACCCCAGCCATGGGAATGAAGCTCGGCACATGCTGAAGTGCTGAGAGGGGTGGGAGTCTCCTTCTCCTTTAATATACAGTTCAGCTATGCTGGAACACGTAGAGAGGAGCACAGAGTGGTAATCAGATTGGGATCGTGTATGTGCAGATTAGGATCAAATCAGATAGGAGCTGGGTTATGGATTTGAGTTAACAGCTTAACAGAACTTTGGAGCTGTTGTTTTTTTTCAATTATCTTATAGAATAATAATTAAAAAGATGTGAGTCAGTGTACCAGACACAAACAGGCATACACTGTTGTATGAAATCTCCCTGCCCAGAATGAGCCAACAGGTGTCGGTGCCATTTCTTAGTGCAGCGTTGTAACCATTATTTGAAAAATGATTTTGACCTCAATTTTCAAACTCGCTTTGCATGCATGAATCAGTTCAGATTTACATGTTTATTGCAGCTGAGAGAAAATTCAGTGTTAGCTTTGGTATAAACACATTAGACCGCTAAGGTATTAACTTCAGAAGTTGAATATATGGAACTAATCAAAACCCTTTCCTAAACAGATTAATGAGGAGACAAAAATGCACGAGTAAAAGCTTCTAGGCTTTGAACAGCCAGATCTTCGGCAGCCCCTTTATTTATTTATTTGTGTTAACAAGTATTTTAATTGGTTTCATTACACGTCGGTCGCGGGAACTGTGAGGTGTGGGGTGAATTTGCTGAACGCTGAGAACTGCTGGTGGATAGCAATAACGTAGCTGGAGCTCTGCTGAAGCCCTCTCTGCATAAAACCCTGGGTGCTGGTGCTTCGTCATGTCAGTTTTCCTCTTTTCTCCATGTTTGCAGCACCTTCACATGTAGCCTTACAATCGTGCGTGCAGCATTCAGCCTCCCAGGTGGGAACAGAGACAGAGAACAGCACTGTTCATAATGGCTGCTCTGAGAGTAACGGCTCTTATTTTATTACGTTGGCCCACCACGCCAGAGGTGGACGTTGGCAGCGAGGTTCATCTTCTGCTGCCACACCACCAATATCCCATTATGTTTTGTGGCCATGTGACAGATGGCAGCAGGGGAGCAGTGGCAGAATGATGTCTGACATGGAAGTGCATATGAAGCAAAGGTGTGCCACTGAATTGCTCCATGCAGAAAAATGGCACCCAGTGACATTCAACACCTGCTGAATGTTTGTGGAGACCAACCAGTGGATGTGAGCATGGGGAGGGGTGGGTGGTGTATGCTGCAGCAGGGGCAACAGTGGGTCACCTCTGGTGCAGATTTCTATGAGTATAGTCGAAATGCTGGTGAAAATGCGTAACTAATGATGGTGACTATATGGAAAATTAGCATTTTGTAGCTGAGGATTTGCTCTATCAACTGGTGTTATTGTGCTCTTTGTATTTGTTGTGATTTCTGTGGAAATAAATAGGAGGTATTACTTCTGGAGTGACCAATGTAGTTTTAGCTTAACAAGTATAGCAGCATCCAACCAAGAACAGAAGATTCTCTGCTGTAAAACCTCATGTCCCCCAACACAAGGCTTTCTGCTCAAGCATGTTGTCCAATGAACACTGCTTATTGCTTATGAACAACCTCTCTGTGTGCAGAAAGCAGTGAAATACCCAAGAGAGGAGCTGAAAACAAGGCGCAGGAGTTTCTGCTAAACCCTGCACTGTGAGCAGAGGAGGGTGGAGAGGAGATGGGGTGCTCAGAACAACATTTCCTGTGCCACATGAGTCACGGCGGAGCTCTATTAGGAGCTCGCAGACCTCACTCGCAATTCAGGACTGTAAATTTCCTTCCGGAGTTTGTTAGCAGCTAACAATGAGTGTATATATATACATACATGTAAAGCCTCAGACCCACTGTAGCTGCTGGTGTTATGCAAAAGAAGTAATGCATAGGCTGCCTTTGGTGGAGCCGTGCTGTGTGACACCAGGCAGAAAGAGCATCAGATCTTCCAAACCGGAGATAAAGAAGGGATCTTAATGGGGCTGGCTGAAAACTTTCCAGTAAGCACTCTTCTTTTAACCTGTCTCTCAACTAGCATTTTTTTTTTCCTTCTGTTACGTCATTTCTGTACAAAACACCAACTTCTCTCTAAACCAACCAAACAAGAATCTCCTCGCTCTTTGTTTGTCTGCGTAATTTTGACCCTGGGAAAATGTCACAGGATATGCCTCAGCAGAATCTTGGTTCAAAGCCTCGAGTCCTCACCCTCCTCCAAGGAGCAGCTCTCCCACCACTGCCCCCCCACCCTGGGAAGGGTTCCCCGGTAGAAGGGGGATGAGGGGCAGGAGTGGCAATGTCACGTGGGGAACAATATCTCAGCAAAGCTCTGGGACAATGAGAGCCAGCGCTTGCTGCCCTGGGCCCTGATTTGTTTCCCATCCTCGAGGTTTTTCACTGAGATGCCGATATCTTTCTCACAGGAAAATTATGTTCCAGTCACTGAAATTAAGCTTGTGCCTAACAAAGTTCTGACTCTTCTTCTAGCTGAGGTGGCTCTTCTAAATTTTGCCCAAAGAGAAAAGCCACCGGATGCAGAGGAACTTGGTATTTCTCACATTGAAAAGGTGAGCTGGTTTCTATAAGGTGTTCTTCTTTGTACCTCAGAGAGGAGAGTAGCAGAAGCGACACCGAAGCACGCAGCGCTTCTGTGCTGTGCAGCTCACTGCTAAGAGGCGTTTTTACCCTCTCCCTTCGGGACAAAGTGTTAAATTAACAATGAGAACAGCACATTAACTGACAGGTACTGCAAGTAATCTAATCATGAGACAGCATTGAAAAACAACAAATTCAGCATGCTGTGGACGTTGAGGTTATTTTCTTTAGCAATTACATCGCAGTAAAGCTCTCCTTAGGTATTTAATGGGTCATAGCTAAATAGTTTTTAAAGCATATTTCAGTGCTGCTGGTAATTGAGAAGGATCCACTATTTCATACTCGCTGCGAAGTTGAACAATTGATTATGGACATCCCAAGCTAAGCCACTTTGGTGGGGATCTGGCAGTGCCCAGTGATCGGTACCCAATGCCACAAAGGAAAGCTCATCTGGCCATAATAGGAAAAGAGATGGGATGTGATGCTGGGCATCCTGAGCAAACAGCCTTACTCAGCCAGGATCTAAAAGTGACTTTAAAAAAAAAAATGCTTATTTCTAACTAACTGTGAACTTCTGCAATAAGTACAGAGTGCTACTTGGCTCCTTAAATAGCTGTGATGACGAGCTGGCGCTCGCTGCTGTTACTATGCGAATTTATAGAGCTGTTGTCACACGCTTTGTTAGAGGAAATATATAGTCATTCTCTCATAGGGACCGGACACCTCGAATTTTCATTCTCTTTCCACACTCATAAATCCCTGCTGCTGAGCCGCACCACTGTCACGCTGAGCTGCTGCATCCCCGCTGCTGGAGCAGGGGAGTGCTGAGTCACCAGCACCACTCCAGCCAGGAATTGCTGTTCCAGTTTCCCGGCTGTGCACGCTGCGAGGGGATGTGTGTGCGTGTCCGTCTGCCTGGGGCATGAGGCTCACAGCTGGATGGGGAAAGGCACAGTGCTCTGGAAATGCCAATGGTTTGGGTGGCTTTTGGGTAACTATTCATGGGTTTGGGGTCATTCGGCATCACGTGGCATCTGCAGGACAACCAGGGGATCAGGCCCAGCCAGCATGGGTTTGTGAAGGGCAGGTCCTGGTTTACCAACCTGATCTCCTTCTATGATCGAGTGACCCATCTGGTGGATGAGGGAAAGGCTGTTGATGTGGTCTACCTAGACTTCAGCAAAGCCTTTGACACTGTCTCCCACAGTATTCTCCTGGAGAAACTGGCAGCCTGTGGCTTGGACAGGTACACTCTTTGCTGGGTAAGGAGCTGGCTGGAGGGCCGGGCCCAGAGAGTGGTGGTGAATGGAGTTAAATCCAGCTGGCGACCGGTCACAAGTGGTGTTCCCCAGGGGTCGGTGCTGGGGCCTGTCCTCTTCAATATCTTTATTGATGACCTGGATGAGGGCATTGAGAGCAGCCTCACTAAGTTTGCAGACGACACCAAGCTGGCAGGAAGCGTCGGTCTGCCTGGGGGTAGAGAGGCCCTACAGAGAGATCTGGACAGGCTGGATCTCTGGGCCGAAGCCAATGGGATGAGGTTCAACAAGATCAAGTGCCGGGTCCTGCACTTTGGCCGCAACAACCCCAGGCAACGCTACAGGCTTGGGGCAGAGTGGCTGGAAGATTGTGTGGAGGAAACGGACCTGGGGGTATTGGTCAATGCTCGGCTGAGCATGAGCCAGCAGTGTGCCCACGTGGCCAAGAAGGCCAATGGCATCCTGGCTTGTATCAGAAATAGTGTTGCCAGTAGGAGTAGGGAAGTCATTGTCCCTCTGTACTCAGCCCTGGTGAGGCCCCACCTCGAGTACTGTGTCCAGTTTTGGGCCCCTCACTGCAAAAAAGACATGGAGGCCCTGGAGCGTGTTCAGAGGAGAGCAACAAAGCTGGTGAGGGGTCTGGAGCACAGGCCTTACGAGGAGCGGCTGAGGGAGCTGGGATTGTTCAGTCTGGAGAAGAGGAGGCTCAGGGGAGACCTCATCGCTCTCTGTAACTACCTGAAGGGAGGTTGTAGTGAGCTGAGGGTCAGCCTCTTCTCTCTTGTAACTAAGGGCAGGACGAGGGGGAATGGCCTCAAGTTGCGCCAGGGGAGATTTAGGCTGGACATCAGGAGATTCTACTTTTCTGAAAGAGTGGTCAGGCGCTGGAATGGGCTGCCCAGGGAGGTAGTTGAGTCACCGTCCCTGGAGGTGTTCAAGAAGTGTTTAGATATAGCACTAAGAGACATGGTTTAGTGGGGTTATTAGTGGTAGGTGGATGGTTGGACTAGGTGATCTTGTAGGTCTTTTCCAACCTAGCTAATTCTATGATTCTATGATTCTTCAAGGTTTTTGGTGCCTGAGCAAAGAGAGAAAGGTGAAGAGGCTAAGCAAAGAGACCAGTTTACCTTCCAATTCTTCTAGCTTTCTTCCTGCCTGCCTAACTTTTTGATCAGCTCAGAACATGAGACACACAGGACTTGACTGTGCTTCTCCTATGTACATAAAACCTCACCTTGCCCTGCAAGTCTCCGACAGCAGAAGTGCTACCTCTTTTATTGCCCAGGTCTCTGTGGTCTCATAGTGCTCGGGATGGGTTTGATCATGCCAGCTGCTCACTCTGAGCTCTGCTTTTGCTCTTTTGTGTCTAATGCTGGTGCCACTCTTTGCTGCCCCTCGTGCACTGGCTTTACTTTCAGCATCAGTCCCTTCTCCCTGCTCCTCCAAGTCCCTTTCATCTCCTACTCTCACACACTGCCGCTGACCTCAACATCCTTTTGTCTTCTCCCTGCTGGTGGAAGTGCCTAGTCTCCATACCATACTTTGAAGGGCACAGCTGTGCTGATGCTCTGCCCTGGGGGTCTCAGTCCCATGAGGGGACAAGGGGGTAAGTAGTGGCTGCACCCCCTGTACCTCTGCTGGGAGGCAGCAGCAGGGCTGGGACAGCACTGAGTTGCTCCTGTGTGGGCTTCCCTTGCTCTCAGGGATTGTGTATTATAATCTTATCCGTGCTCTACTGGCTACCACAAGTTCTTTAGGACCAAATCCCATGCCATGGGCTGTGTGCTGAGATGATGCAGCTGTCAGGTTTTGTCCTCTCACCTCGGTGTGGAGCACTCCAAGGGGCTCAGGATATTCCCAGTGTGAGGACACAGTGAGGCAGGATGGAGACATGGAGTCCCCATGTCTCGTGTCTCATTTACCTGGCTGGAAAGTAATCTATCAATCAGAATCCACTGTCATTTGCTTTATGGAGAAGCAAGCAGAGATTGGAGCACAGCCCATGCCTCTTATGCACACTTTTTTCCCTGGGGCAGTGTACTTTTCCTCCTGTTCTACCATCAGCACAAGAGGGAAAGGCGTACGCCAGCCCAAGGCTATTGCAGCTTTATAAAGGCAGAGTGATGGAGATAGGCAACAAAAGACACAGACAGACGGAGCCTAATTCCTGCTTGCTTCATTTTGACAGTGAAATTATGCATTTTGATCATGAGATCTTCCACCTGAAGAGCTTGATGCAAAGCATGGGGAGGTGTTGGTTCTAGGCAGGAATTTGCACTGGATCTTTTTATGAAAAGCTCCTCTGGAGCTTTCATAAGCAGATTTCTTTGCTACCACAACAGAAAGAACATCTCTTTCATAATGAATTGTCTTCAACTACCATGAGCCAAGCATAGGGGTTTTTGGGTTTTGTTTTCTTTTTTTAAAAAAATGTGGAAGCATAGAAAATTAAATCTCTGTTGGATTTTTTAAAAGCAATTATTTTAAGCACTGTGAATAAACAAGGAGTGCCTGACAAACACCTGTTATTTTTCCCATCGTGAGTTTGGCTGCTGCTGAATAGTCAGAAATGCTGCTCCTTATAGGATCAAGTGTGTTTTTCTGGCAGAGAAGAATAGGGTTTGTTTTCACTGTGGAATAATGCGCTAGCACAAGCTTTTATCAGATAGGAGGCATATGCTCTGCTCCCTTCCTCCTAGTAGCTCACAGGCTGGTGAGACTCAGCCTCTTCCATCCCAGGGCAGACACCCCAGCCTGGGGTGAGTGGCAGCTGCAGAGGAGTGCCAGAGACCCAGGGCAGAGGGCTTACAGAAGCAGTCGGCTCACTGAGCTGACCTGATTGACCTGACACTTCCATCTTGTGCAGCCTTAACCTCTGCTGAAGGTTGTCGCCTCCTCCCGCCTGCCCCCCACCCCAGGTAGGAGGATGCTACAGGAGCCCCCAGAGCAGGGCATGACCTCAAGGAAGGGAATGAAGGAGTCAGGAGGTGACTGAGACAGGGACAGGCATGGACAGCAGTGGGTCTGCAGCACACATAGTGTTGCAGGTCAGGCTTGGGTTGACCTGGCCACCAACTGTTCCCCAGTGAAAGTTGCATTTCTCTGTCCTCCTTCCCTCAGGTAGTGACCCGCCAGCTGTGTTGTTTTGCAAGTGCCCATCTCAAACCAGCAAAGCTCTCTAATGAGCTAAGACAAGCATCATGTCATCCCCTAGTAGGGATGATTTTAGCAGGAACACTTGCAAGGTTCAGTTACAGCCAATGAGTGCTCTGCCTCCTGGGCTTTGCTGGCTGTTGGTGTGGGGAGAATTTTTTGATTTTTTTTTCTTGCTTCTCAAGGCTTTCTCATAAACCGCTGCACATTTTGAAGCTCAGTTAAAGCCCAAAAAGAGAGAGCAAATGGGATGTGACAGGGCATTGGGATTAACTCCTGCTGGTGCTTGCATGTTTGAGTGGTTCAGAAGTCCAGGTGGATGGATTTCCTCCTTTCCGTGCTAGACTGCATTACTGGTTCTGCACTGGACCTGTGCTGTGGCAGTGCAGCTGCCCTGACAAGGGCACAATGCCTGGTGAGGAGGAGGATGCCATGTGTGGGACAGAACAGAGCTTTTGCACACCAGACTTGCTGGTTTAGCAAAGCACTGCAAGCCAAGCCAAGCTGCTCAGGGTCTGGGAGAGCAATGAGGGAAGCAAAGAGACTGCACCCGCTTTCCTCCTGCTGCTCTTTCAAAGCCTCTAGCTGTGAATACATAGGCAGCAAGCCTGCATTGCTTACCCTGAGCTCCTGCATGGTCAGTGGGGACAGCAGGGACTTCTGCCAACCACTGGTTAGGGGCAGAAAGGATGTTTTTAGTGGTTAAGGAGTAAGAGAGGTAGCAGAGGCTAGGCTGGGCGTTGTTACCAGTAAACTGTGTGAACGAACCCCTCGGGCCAAAATTTTCATGGCCCTGCCCTCCTGCAAATCAGGCCACATGAGTTGCGTAAATATGGGTGTAGGTACCAAGCAGTAGGCACGTTGGAACGTTTTGGCTTTAATCTCTGTACCTGAGTTACCTCATTTATAAAATGGGGATAATTCTCTGCTACCTCGAGGGATGCTCTGAAGCACGACTCTATTGATGCTGGTAAAGCATGTCCCAGCTTGCAGGATAGTTATTTATTCTATGCTTGACAGAAATTGGCTATGGCAGAGCTGAACAAGTGCTCTTGGTATAGTTTTCTCTATTGCCACTGGACAGCCTTTGAGTCACAGTTTTCCCCTCAGCTGAGACACAGAGGACTGCGTGCGCTGTTGGCATTGTCACAGCATTGTGTTTAGCTTCAAAGAAATGTTGCTAACAGCCCTGCCCCTGCTTGCCACCCCTCTGGGTAGCCTGCAAAAGGAAGTCCCTTTTGTTCCTTGGAAAGGGAGATAACTCTTGCCAGGAGATGGTGGAAGGTGACTTTGGAAGCTCGCTGTGTTAGGAATCACATCGTGGTTATACCTTGTCAAGTTTGCATTGTTTGCTTTCTTGTAGAATGAAACCAGCATCTTTGCTGTGGGGGGCCAACTGCATGCCAAAGCCAATTAAAACAGTGAAATAATTCAGAATGGCTCTGGGTTTGGGAATTATTCTTCTGGAGTAAAAGGGTCTCTACCTCTGCTTAGCATGAGCTTTTGGCAGCAGGAAGCATTCCCCTCAATTTCTCATATTTACAAACCCTTAATTCATACCAACATTTCCATAGCATTTCATAGTTGGCAGCAAGATGCTGTGTCCAACAGGACTGTGCACCATCTTCCTTTTCCCCAGCGCCTTAAAAGAAATATAAAGACAGCTGCATCATTTTATGATATGAAACATATTTTCATATTTCAAAAACTCTAATGCAACAAGATTCTTAATTGTACAATGCTGGCAGAACAAATAGTTCAAAATCTTGTGCTTACAGTCACTTCTCAATCTAAATCATGGGATGCGGATGATAAGACTTGCTAATTGAAAAGCAACTGGCTGCTTGGTTTTCATCTTCTGTCCTGCTGTAAACTGAAGAGTGAAGGCAATCTTGAGGTGTGTGTTATCCTAGGATTCCCTGGTTGGCCTCATCCTCAGGGTGAGGTGGTTGGTGTTTGGGTACCTTTTTTCAATTACAGCTGCTCTATCTTCAGAGTTTCAGCCCTCACAATAATGACAAATGATCCTCCGTGCCCACCGTTGCAAGCAGCCGGTTTCATATCAGGGAGTTTCGCTGCCCACACGTTGGTTAGATAAAAGAGAAGTCTTCAGCTCTTTTGCAATCCTCTTAGCTCCTCGTAAACCTTCTGCAATCTGCACTGTCTTGAACAAAGGGTGAGCTAAAAGATGAGTGGGACACTTCATTATAACCTGTGGCTGTGCAATGAGTCACACCTGTGATTTTGAAATGCAAAATAATAAATTAAGAGGGCAGTAGTGAGATAGAGCTGACAACTTGATAACAAAAATACTGGGCAACTTGTCAACTTCAGCTGAGTAACCAAAGGAAGACACTTTCTGCCAAGCCCTGGCAATGAAAGGCTCTCTCTGCTGCACTATTGTCATGCTGGGGCCAACAGCAATGTCTACTGATCAATAAAATGTAAACACTGACTCTCTTTTCTAGAGCCAACTTCCCTTTTTGTCCTCTTGGAGAAGGGAGTTTGGCATCTAGGAGTCCAAGGAAATATGTGCTTTGTTGTGTATTTGTGCCAACAGAAAAATCTCCATGACTCAGTTTACCTAAACGTAGACTACTTTTTAAATGTGGCTAAACAAAATTAATTGCAATTACCCTGGTTCTCAGAGGAAAGGCACTGGTAAGTATTCTTCATCTACCATCACATACAGTCTTTTCATGCTAGCTGTTAAACTCATCTCTTAGCTTGCTTCGTGTGCTTGGCAGTACAAGCCTGTGCAGGGCAGGCTCACGACACTGAGCCAACCCACTACAGCAGCACAGTGCCACAACTCCACGAACAAGCTTTGCAGAAGAAGGAACAGCAAAATGCCATCTTCCTACCATCATCTGGGTTCAATGAGAGTTTAATGCCCTTTAGGTGGCTTAGCGTCCCTTATGTGGCAGTGCCTTCTTTCAGAAAAGGAATAATCTTAGGCCCTAATGTGTAGAGAATCAGAATCCTGGCAGGAAACAATGCCCGTCTCCAAGACAAGAACAAAAAGGGGAAAAGGCTTGTCACCAAATTGTCTTCTCTTCTGTGTGCTTGTAGGAATTAGGACTTGCTACTGGGAAAGCCGGGCTCCTCACTTGTTTTGGGCAAAGAACTTGCTCTTTGTCAGCAAGAAGGAAGAATACTCTTAGAGTTTCTTGGGAGGAACGTGCAAGTGAGATGTGCACATGGAGGTCTGGTGTGACCCAAAATTGTCATTAGGACAAAAACATACCCAAACAAATATTCTTGGTGGATTACGATCCCCACTGAAATCACATACAGAAAGCTAATCTCAGCAGCAAGGTGGGAGAGCACAAAATGCGTTCACAATCACAAAATTTCTGGTCTTAAGAGTAAAATCTGCAGATATTTTCTGGTGTGGGGGAATTGATATTTTGATAAGAGATAGAACTGATGTGCTGTTTGTAACTGGGCAAAGTGCAAGGTGCTTTACTTCTTGGATGCAGGACCTCTTGGCTTTTGAGTGCTGCTGAGAAAAACAAAGCACTGGAGTTTTTTCCACCACTAGAATTGTACCTTCAGTTTCGTGGTGTGAGATCTTGGATGAGCTTGAGTATACTATGCAAAAAAAAAAAAAATACTTCCAGCCGATGGGATAGCAGTGAATGAACTGCCAAGGATGAACCCATTTGGTCTAGCTGTGAGCTGGAGGACAGCTCATGGCCGTGGATGGGTGATTTCCTTGTGTACAAGCACCTCTGATCTAAGCAGCCCATTCCCCTTGTTGTTGTTCTACTTTGGCTTTCAGAGTTTCTTAGTTGTTGGCTTGACAGGCACTGCAATGACAGAGACGGATCTAGATTGCATCTAGCTGGCAAGTGGAGTGTGCCATTTTTAGCTGGAAGTATATCTTTATATTTCAACAAGATAATCTATGTTTTACAGAAGATCAGCATTGCCTTGAGGGATTTGGGGCTGTGGGACAGGCTGTAGCCCAGTGTCGTTCACAATGTTGTGTTGATACCATGTCCTGCAGTAGTACATGGCTGTGTCTGTACTTTATAAAAGCAGCTTGCAGCAAGTGAATCTGGCACGCAGCAAAGAAGGAGCTCGAGTCATCTTCTTGGCCATATAGTGGTGATGGAAAGGCGAACAGAATTGAGGGTAGTTGCTATATTGGGTACTTGGCATTGCTCAGCTTTGGCTCTACTCTGTCATTTTACCCAGTAAAAGCCTTTAGAGTAGTTGTCTGGATGACCACTTCCACCTCCTCAAACACATTGATGGACTTGGTCAGGTGGGACCTAGAGAAGCCTATCAGACACCTGTTTGTAGTGAACAACCCCTCAGAAAGTGTCATGGTTACTATTGCAACCTGTCGTCTTTAACCCGTTGGTTTGAACAATGACGTACTTATTTACAACCAGCAGCATCCTCCAGCATGCCCAGGCAGAGCTGAATTCATACTTACAGCTATGCAGTGACCCTCCTCTGCTGCTCTGCAGCTGCTGCTTGCCAAGGGTTATGCAGATCAGCAAGACACTGCCTTCTGTCACCAGGGTCAAGACGGTCCTATTAGTCAGTGGCTGCTGGCAGCCCCTGCAGGCTGGACATGCTGCTCATGGCAGGAGCCAGGGCTGAACATGGAAAGCACCTGGCTCCTGTGGCAACAAGGCTTGTAAACAAATAGAGACTTGACTGGGAGTTGCCACTGCAGTCTAGCACATTGCACGGAAGTCTGATCTACAAAGCGAGGCACCTCCTATTACTAAGGAAAACTCAGTGTTTGTCCCAGCATGGTTTTGCTTCCAGTGCCAATACATCCAGTGGAGTGCCAGTGCAGGATGGAGGATTTGTTGGGCATGATGTGATATTCCCACCTGGGGATCAGACTAGTCCTAACCCAGGCTCTTATGCAAATCCGAGACTGAAGGAAGCAAGAGCGTGGAATACAAGAAAATCCCAGTGATAGAAGTTGCTGATAAAAGCAACCGCCTTCAGCCGACGAGCAGCACCACCCACAGTCCAGCTTCAGCGTGCCACGCTGGGCAGAGGCTGGGGCTAATGACAGCCTGGCACGATGTGTACCACCACCTGGGAGCATAACAGGATGTTGTCCAGCCCACACGCAGCATAGCTCCATTTGAGACAAGCAGTGGGCCATGCCAAAAACGTGAACAGATGCAAACATATATTACTTGCCATAAGGATGGAGTCCTGGAGCAGCCATGCTAATATCTCAGCTGCATGGGTTGCACAGAGTGGCTAAGTGTGGGCATGGCACAACCCTCCACGCTCCTAGGATGTCTAGATATGCTCTGGTCAGTGCAGCATACGCTTACTTTCTAGTGACAGACATCTGCTCTCTAGTGTGGACAAGACTTGGGAGTGAAGAAGAATCCATGGTGTGGCTGTCTCCCTTTAGCAAGAGGGTACATCCTGTAGTTACCCTCATCATTAGGAATGGAACCAAATTCTACAGTTTGTTTCACTCAAGCTGAGAAAAGGCGTGCACATAGCAGCATCTCACCTCCCCTGCACTCGATGCACAAGAAGTAGAAAGCTACAATTGCTTGCCACTGCAATCCTTGGTAATTACTCTTCCTAACCTTTCCGCTGCGCTACAGATGCTTGATGGCTGCTCAGCAATGCCAACCTGCGCAAGGCTCTTGGTATTTGGTATCAGTGTGAGTAATTTCAAATTGCAGGCTCCGTCATTTATCATTCCCAAGAAACTTTCTCCTGAAGGGAATCATGGAGCAGGGTTGCAGTGGCGGGTGTTTTGCCCAGTTAAGCAAGTGAGCAATGTTGTGTTGCTGGTTGACATGTACAGCAGAGCAAGATAGATTGAAGGAAGACGTTGAAACCTTGTTTATGTTGGCAGCAGGTGAGGTTGCGAAAAAGCCCTAAGAGAAAGTAACAAACAAAGGGTGTGTCTGGAGGGAGGCTGAATTCACAAACCTTTGCACAACCCGTAGGCAACACGTGCAAAAGCCAGGTGATTCAGAGCTGCTTTTCCTACGCTCCTGTGACCTAAATCCTCCAACAACAGGGACTCCTGTGTGCAGGCATGAGAAGCACCTGGCCTCTGACTGCCATCAGGTATTATTTGGAACGGGTGCTTTCAGGAGGAGCTCTTCCTCCTGCTCCTATTGTACAGAATGTCAGTTAGGTGCAACACAGTGTATTTTTAGATTTGTGTTTCAGGCCTCAGGGATTGTCTAAGATTAGACTCAGGGGTAGTGGCCCAGTATCTTAATCTCTGTGTGGTTGGGTTTTGTAGAATCATTAAGGTTGGAAAAGATCTCTAAGATCACCAAGTTCATCCCCAACCCATCCCCGCCATGCCCACTGACCACGTCCCTCAGGGCCACATCTCCACAGTTCTTGAACACCTGCAGGGATGGTGACTCCACTGCTTCCCTGGGTTGTTTTTTGTAAGTGGGCCCTTGTAACAGATTTTTAGGTTCTTTCAGTTATTCTTGCTAAAATAGAGCACAGTTTTTGTTGGCTGGGGAAGCAGAGGGTTACTCCTCCATGCTGCGTGTGATGCTTTCAGAAGCCTTCTCTCAGCTCTTTCCAACTTCTTTTGGAGCTCCAGGAGTTAAGTGCATGCATTCCTTGGTCTTTCATGTCAACTCCCAATATTAGTTACTTTTCTATCTGCTGTGGGAGCTCTCCTGTAGCACGGAACTGTGTCATTTCATATCTCACATATAGGCATTTTCTAAGCCTGGGAGGAGTGTTCATGAGATGACCACAAGTTTTTAAACCCCTCTGGGGACCTCTGGAGAGGTCAGTCACAGCTTTCTACCTCTTCAGACAGCCTTTCTCCCATCTTGCGTGGCCCAGATGAGATCACACCATGATGCTGACTCAGTGCTACAGAAAGGAGTTGCGTCATGAAGCCCTGATGAGGCGAGATGATGCTGTGATGTCAGGAAGGTGGAATCTGCGTATCCTGCTGGAATGAACAGACAAACACCAAGCTGAGCTCCTCTGTCATCCCCAGCGTTCTTGGATCTTTTTGCCATCTTGTTTGTGATTCAATCTTTTGAGGCAACCTGGTGTTTGTATGGTGGTTTTTTTTTTCCCACGATTGAAAGATGTTCTCATCTGCACATTATTCCTTGTCTGAATTTCCACAGGTAGCGTCTAGACAGATATCACTGCTCTGAGAGAAAGACGAGTGGAAAAGCAACCTTTTTACTCCTGCATATCTAAGAAGCTTTTCTGGGAGGGAGAAAGTACACTCTCTCCTTTGAACAACACACTGACTATCTAAAATCAGACCATGGTAGAGGCAAGCAGGGACACAGTGTGTAGGAAATACAATATTCAGGTAGGGCAGCCAACACAGCGTTCCGCTGTGCCTTAGTCCACATAAATCAGCTAGACGTCTCACAGGCAGAACACTACAAAAAAGGTCTCCAGAAAGCACTCCAACACAGAGAAAGCAGAACTTTATGAATCAGCTCCGTGTACATTGAGGTCAGCAAGGAGGAAGGCAGAAGGATATTAACATAAGCAGGGTCATTTATTAAAGGCTGAAGCTCCAAAAAAGAAGGGCAGGGATTGTTGATTTCAGAGATCATGTGCAACAACTGCCAGAAAGGGACTTCCCTCCTCTGCTTCTGACCTCCACTCGTACTTTTACTGTTCTGTTTTATATCTATATGTTGAGGCTCCCAAACCCTCAGAGCTGCGTTCCTCTGCAATATTTTTATGTAATGCATTTATTTTAACAGCTTCCCTACATGGACTGTGTGCAGTTCTTTGGGGACAAGGCCATTTTTCAAAGTTAGTGCTGCAGAGACAATAAAAAAGAGTTAAAACAGATTAGAGTTTTGACTCTTACTATATATCAGGGAAATCTTACTGGAAACCTCAGACAGATGCACAGTAAAAAGGCCAAGCATGCTGCTTCTGTGATAGATTTGCCTGAAATTGCTAGAAGACTCATATAACTTTTCCCTGTTTGCGCTTCAGAAATAGATTGCTTCACTTCTTGATCCAAACTTTGAGCAGTTCATGCTTTAAAACCTGCAAATCAAGAGGCATTGGCTTATAATCATGTAATAATGTGCTGCTTTTTTTTTTCTTTTTCTTTTTAGCGTATTTTGGGAGCACATAAATCATTGCAGTTTTTCTGGATAGCGGTAATAGTAGAGCTCTGCTCCCCAGATTTTAAGGCAGAGCCTTGTAAAATGAGGACTGAGCATCAGCTTAGCTATCACTGTCAGCTTAGCTGATACTACACAGAGGTTAAGCTAAATTGCATGGATTGCAGCCTGAGCGCTGCAAAGCCACACAGGTTTTGTTTATTACAGGCTAAGAGGGAGCACATGGAGCGTTACCACAGCTCAGCTGATGTATGGTAAGTTGTTAAGCTTGTAATTCTTGAGCCCTTATTTTCTAATTTAGACCTGACACAGGAAATGGAAGACAATAATTAACGAGTGGAAGAGGAGATACAGCTTTACAATAGACAGAGATGGTGAGATAACCTTATTACATATTTCATTGGATCTTTTACCAAACAGATGATAGATTCATTATAAAGAGCGCGCAGAACAAAGGAAACATTGACATTTATAGAGATTCTGCTCCGGAAAGCAGCCACAGCATTTCAGTGATGAGTTTCTGTGACTTCTGTGTTTCATTTTTGTGTGAAGGAACAACTTTGTGTCTATTAGATCTGTAAAGTGTTGCAATGTGGGAGTTGCACTGACTTTGATTCTGATGAAATTTCAGTCTTGAAGTGTTTCTGTTTATTTCACCCCTTCTGTTTTTCTTTCCCCCTTCTTTTTTTTTTTTTTTTCCATGAAGGCCAGGTAGCAGCAGTTTTTCCCCCATTGTTTCCTTTGTTTTGCTTTTCTCATTTGTTCAGAGGCTAGGGCTGTTTTCCTGCTATACTGTTGCTGTTTCAGAGCTGCCTACACACAAGCTTATCTTAGCTCAACCAGCACGAACTTTTGGATTTGATGCTCTTTATCAGCCACAGAAGGTCTTATTCGTGTTCATCTGAAAACTTTTTGAACCAACCAAAGCTCTACTGATACTTAAATAAAAGGATCTGTACTATCTTATGCTCTGATTTAGTTAAAACCTCTTAAAGCTGCACTTAGGATCATAGCATTGTTTGAGTTGGAAGGGACCGTTAAAACCCATCTGGTCCAACCCCTTGCAATAAACTGGGACACTACAAATCCATCAGGTGCTCAGAGACCCGTCCAGCCTGACCTTGGGTGTCTCCAGGGATGGGGCACCCACCACAACCTGTGCCAGTGCCTCACCACTCTTAGTGTAAAAAACTTCTTTCTTACATCCAACCTTTTCCCCTTGTCCTGTCACAACAGACCCTGCTAAAGAGTCTGTCCCCTTCTTTCTTACAGCTGCCTTTTAGAGAGTGAAATGCAGAATCTATGGAACACTTGATACATACTTTCACTTGGTATGCCCTCGGTTTATAGGAAATCTCAGCTTGTACAACTGTCTTTGAATTATGTTCTCATACAGTAAAGGCCTTTGCTTTCAGTGAGGCTGAAAAACAGGAATCTAGATTCCCGTGAACCTGGAGCACGTAGGTGAACTGGTGGCAGTGAGGTGGAAATATAGAACACATCTACGTGGGGCACAACAAAGCCCCACCTGGCACAGTCACATCTCCAGCCACTTTTCCTTACTTCATCTATCCAGCAGATCACCCTGGGCATGTTCTATGTCTCCCTTGATGACTTCAGGGCAGTGGGTGCTGCCTGAGTGCCCTTGGGACCCCTTGGATCCTGGGGCATTTTACGAGCTGAAGTCTCATTTGAAAACATGTCTGTAACACCCAAACAAAAGGCTGCAGTAAGGCCATTTTGCTCCTTCTGAAGTGACGTTTCTCATCATTTTGGCTCAAAGGAAATTGCAGCTTTCCGGTTTGATTCAGGAAAACACAAAATGTCAGGTTTTTCTGTGGACCAGAGATTTCGGCGTTCGTTCAGCTCAGCCAGCAGGTGAAGAGAAGCTTAGCAGTAGCACATGGAGCGAGCGGTCACCGTAGTAATCCCCTGAGCAAAGCGCACGTGAAGCTGGAAAGCTCAGAAAGGGAAGTTGGAATGACCCTAACAGAAAACCTTTCCTAAAGGAAGCCACATCTGTTCAAACTGGCATGCAGGGCTGTTCTCAGGAGGAGAAAGATGCAAAGTTCAAGGGAACTGCATGTGAAGACACACCATGACTTCACTGGGGTTATATAATGAGCCTCGGCGTGAGGAAGCTCTTTGTTCTATTTACAAACCCCTGTATTACTGACAAGGAAACTTCAGTGGCTGGCTTCCAAGGAAAACAATGAAGAAAGAAAGGTGGGTCTTTCTTTGTCTTGTAGCTCCCATAAATCCCCTACAATTCTGCAGTGTGATTTTTTTTTTTTGGCCCCCATGTGTTACCTCATAGCACGTTTTACAAGTATAATTACAAAACAGTAAAACGTGGGAGAAGTAACTAAAAGTGCATCAAGGAACGCTGAGCACATTCATTTGTTTGGAAACTCCACAGGTGTTAGTCACAGCTTTGAAACACTAAGGTTATTGTCTGAAGAATACTGTTTCAGCCACAGAGAGGTCAAATAGTGGAGAACATTCTTGAATATTAAGCGATATTTAAGTCAGTCTTGGTCCTCAAAGACAACCTGACACCAAGGAGGCTCATAAACCAGCGCCTCCAATTCAGAAGCTGCCAAACTCTGAGAAAGCTCATGATGGGATTGGAAGACCAAGGGGGAGGGTAAAGGTAGGTTGCTCTGAAAGCAATGCCTCCCATTTATTTCCATGGAAACGGCAACAGATACAAAGAGCACGTTAACATTTTTTAATGGAGTAAGTTCTCACCTATGACACACTATTTTGCAACACAGTTACCACTACTAGCTGTGCATTTTTGCTAGTGATGAACAAGAGCCTGCATGCCACACTCATAAAAATCAGCACCAACTGTGTGTGGCCATCAGGAATGTGGCTCGTCTTTCACATCCCTGTTACCACTGCTGGAACACACCACCCACTGCCTCACTGTGCTCACATCCACTGTTTGGTCTCCATAATTTTTCAGCAAGTGTCGATGAATGTCAATGGGTGCCATTTTTTCTGCACAGAGGAATTCAGTTCCACACCTTTGCTCCATACACACTTCCAGATGCCATTTTGTCAGACGGCTCTCCTGCTGCCATCTGCTACATGGCCACAAAATGTAACAGGATATCGGTGGTAAGGTTCAACCTCTACTGCCGTACCACCAACATCATCAAATAGGAGGCATTACTTTTGGAGCAGCCATTGTAGAAGAGGTTGGGGAATAACAAATAATGCAGAGAAAGGAATAGAGAATGACTAATTGCTGTTTGCTATAGCACAAGAACAGTGATTTTATTTATTTATTTTTAAATCATTTTTCTCTACTGCAACAGGCTCTCATTAAAGATAGTTCACTAAACCAGTCTCTAGGACTCTGATTCTGCAACTCAGAGACTTCTCTTTACTCCTCGGTAAATATTTAGACTGAATGGTGTAGAGCTGTAATGATGTCTGGGAATTAACCCTTGGTACCTGTTACAAAATCGGTTCTATGTATCTCGTGGTGAACAATCTCATTGCTGCCTAAAACTGAGCTGTGGTTCTTACGCTGCTCTTGTTATTCAAAATTATTTTATTCCATGAGATCCATGCCTTCACCTTTAGCTATTAAGAAGTTCCCACTTAATTTCCCGGCTATTCTGGGGAAGAAGGTGTTTAGTTGGTAAAAGCATGTTACGAAGAACTACAAGACAGGGATAGTCCTGAGTTCAAATTCCATTTCAGACATCAGAAGTCCCTTATCTCAGCTCCCTATCTAAGAAAATATTTACCCATTATAATGATCTAACTGCAGGAAGGGGCCAGGGTGCTATTTTTCTCAATTGCCTGCCTGTCTCATCGTGGGGTGAGGCTCAATGCAGGGTGTGCACCACTCCCAGATCCCCACGGTTGGTGCTCAACACCAGCAGCATCAACTGGTGCAATTGTCTGGGTGACTATGATAAAGTTGTTGCACTCTCAGATGCTTCCTGACATTTGGATTCTGTGTTGCTATCACTTGTGTAAAATGATCATCTCATGCAGGCGTCTCCAGAGTAGTGTCAATGCAGCTAAGGCAAGGCTAGGTAGCTTTTTGTTCATACCCAAAGGTAAAGCATGAATGGAACCAGTCTGGTTAGGTTAAAGGCAGAGCAGGAAAGAGCTCAGATGAAGTCTGGCTTTTTCTGTTGTGTTCCCACAAGCAAAGAGGCAAGCTGATCCCTCTATTTGCAATAAGATATGGTGGGAATGGTTATATTCTTAGGTTGCTTGTTGGCTTTCACCCTCCTTCTCTGTAATACTAAATAAAACGAATACTTCAAGAGTATAGGTCATTATCCCTGGTCAGCTGCCCAAAGGGAGGGGACAGAGGATGGTAAACAGCTGACACATGGGTGTAGTCAGCTTTAGATTTAATAGTGGAGGAAAGTGGCATTTTTCAGCCTACGCTTGGGAAGAGTGAGATGCTGGACACGTGAGATGGGCGTCCAGAATTTCTGCAAAAGCTGGAAGCAGTTGGTTGAGATGTAGGCAGGATAATGGAAATACCAACTGAAAACTCTTTTTTTTTCCTCCCTGCGGTAGGTGTGGGCCTCAAAAATAAGGGCAATGTCAAAATGTCAGCTTTGTTGAAATTTTGAAACCGTCTGACTCTTTCTAGAAGGTCTCTGAGCAAATATTTGTAAGCTTTGTATTTACAGGCTTAGTCTGGAGTCCCAGCTCTCACTTGGGCCATTGCTGAGCTGCTGCAGAGGCTGTAGTGGGTCTATAGCATCCAACAGGTAACTGAAGCAGATGTGTCATATGAGAAGGGAAAGAATATATGTAGGAGGCTCTGACATTTTCTGCACTGCTTAAGGCACCAGCAGCATCCCAAGGTTTCTCCAGTGCAGCCACCTCCTAATATCTGTGCACAAACTCAGTGTTCTTATGTTTCCTATCAGGTTACTATACTGCAGCGGGGGGAAAGCTCCCAGGGTACATTTACACTCTAATTACCCACTAGATTAGAGGCGAGCCATTTGGAAGAGATCTACAAGCAATCTGGTTTAGCTCTCTGCAGACATTCCTCTCCAGCCACAAGCAGCTCATGAGCAGCTCAAGTGTAGCTCCAGTGCCAGGGATCTGTCACCTCACTGGCAGCAGGGCTGGGCTGGCTCTTTGGTGATCCAAATTCCTGGGGATGGCTGAGTCCAGGGCTGCTGGGGCATGCTGCATCACCTCTGTGTCCCACGGAGGAATGGAGCAGTCCTTGGGTAGAGCTGCTGTTGGTGAAGGTTAAACATGTGGGTTATATCAGGTCCCAATTCAGGCTATATTTACATCTTATAAGGTACATGAAGATCTAGAGTAATTGACGGAGGGAGCAAGCCCATGGCTTTATTATCCAGTTGTATTCTCCCAGAGACCAGAAAGTGCAGTTGTCTCCTTTTTATGAATGATGTACTAAGATACAAACCTGCAGAGTTGCTGGGGAGGAACGTGTTGGGTAAATGTTTCTCATTATAAAATATTTATTTGTCAGACATGACTCCTTTCATGTTGTGTATGTGGGAATGTATCCATTTCAGCAAGATAGTCTAGGAATTTTTTGCATGGAATTTCTGGCCAAGATGGCCCTTTGTCATGGCATGGTCACTACTGGGGTAGCTGGGATACTGCAGGTCAGGTCTTGGAGCTGAAGCTGGCAAGATGAGAAATGAAAGCAGAATGGTGCCCTGATTTTCAGATGGTACTGGCACTCTGATTTGTTCATCATTGTGTGCTTTTTGTCCTTTACTGCAAGGGAGAAAAGTCTTCCAAAAATGTTGAGAACTGTTTTTGTCACAGTAGAGATGGGAAAGTTTCCAGACTCTCTAAGATACTGGCAAATGGAGGAAGCTGTTTCCAACTTAGCTCAGTCTGCAACATTCCCAAGGTTCCACATCTGCTCTGTTGCAGAGCAGGAGACTTAACCCCAGTTTCCTACTAATAAAAATGATGGTACACAGGCTGCCTACTTGCTAAATTGAGAATGGACAAAGCTGGCAACTAAGAACTAGAAACCCAGGAGCCATGTCCTTTCCTTTTGGCCATCAATCTTCATTATTCTCTGTTTAGAAGCTAGTTTGTCAAATTGGTCATTCCTTGTACCATCTTAAACATTTTGCTTCCATGAGGCTTTAAACTCTTTATGACTGCTGTAGCAGACGGCTAAGGATTTTGAAGCACTCCGTGGAAGAGACCTCCTGAGTCAGCAAATTGAGACCTTTCCTGTTGCACAGGGCAGTATTTATGACACAGTATTTAGGCCTACCCACTGCTCCTGGAATATCCACCTCAAGTCATTTATCTTTGGAGTTAGTCAGACTGCATAGCATTTCATTTCTTAAACTCTTCCCAGCAGTACTCTAAGTCTTACCTCAATTCAGCCCAAAGCTTGGGGAAATGAAGCTGTCCACAAGCCAAGCAGAAAGTTCAAGTTTTGTTCACGTGAAAATCAGCAAGAGAAAGACTGTGCTACCTCTGTGCAGGCCACAAGGTCACTGGATTATTCTGCAGTCTTGTCAGAACGCTCTTCTCTGATTTCTTCACTGCAGCTCAGATTATTCTTCATCCAGAATTTCTCTTTGTATTTTTAACTTACTTTTCTTCTTCTCTTTCTCTCTCTCTTTTTTTTCCTTTTTATTAATTCTCTTATTTTTCGCTAGCGGGAATCTAATTTTTTCTTCTCCTCCTTTCCTACTATTTCTGATCTCCACAGTTGTCTTCATACTACACCCATCTTCCCTGATGGAAGGAGCTGTACTCACAGTTGGCACCTCTAGCTTGCAGCTACGATATTTATGTGGCAGTACATATTTTTATGTGCTGTAACTCTTCTTTACAAGAAGAGCCCACAAGATTGATGAGTGAGGGAACATATTTTAAATATACATCTCGTAAATGTGTTAATGACAATATGGGCTATAGGTCCCTGTGGAAATAAGAGGAGGCATTCTTTTAATAAACAATGGAGCGCATCCAGTTTTTCTTCCTACTTAAGTTATTTCCAGCACGTTCACTAAAATGCTACCAGATTCAATAATATTTGTCTCTTTCTTGGCTCCTTACATACATAGCTTTCTTCCTTGACAGCAAGTCCAAGATTTTTTGGAGCCAAAGCAGGAATGATGATGTGTTTTTGTTGTTGTTGTTCTTCTAACCAGCTGTCTCTGCTCATCTTGCTGTCACTAGGAGAAGACATCTGCTTTGTACATTCAATATTTTCGCTTTGATTCTCGACAGGGAGGTCAGAGCCTAAGCAAAAATGTCCCCCAAATTATTTGTTACCACAAATATTTCTTTTAAGGCCGGGGTACTTGTTTATTCAATGCAGACTCCTTAAAGAATTTGACCAATTCTCTTGTAAAACAAAGCACTCGTGATTTCACTGCTGAAATCTGGACACAAGACATTCACCATTAGCAAGCTATCGTGCTAGATACCGGATGGCACAAAACACAACATACAGTGTCTTCTGCTTTAATTATATCACATCACTCTGATGAGATAATATAAACCTGCTTTTTTCTTCTCCCCACCAAACAGAGGCCCAGAGAGTGAGGATTCTTAATTAAATCGTCAACTTCTTTACTACTTTTATTTGCTAATTGCATCAGATTTCATTAGAAAAATGGTCAAGTAGCAGGGACTAGCACTAGTCACGGCTTGCCTGTGGCCACAAGGTGCTAGGCAGTCCTTTCTTCTAGGCACTAAAAACCCTCCTTCCTCATTTACCAAACATTCAATCCAGCAAAACACTTCAATCCTTAAATCCACCCCTGTTCAACAGAATGTTTAAACCTAAGCTAAAATCCCACTGGATTCAAATTGGATTTAAGCATGTCCTTAAAATTAACTGTACTGCACTGGCACGTTGTTGAACTGCCTTTTTCAGCGATGGGATTTAGCAGTTTTATAAAGCTTTGCCATTCTTTCCAAGTCTAGCACAGTTACAGCAGAGACAGCTATAGAGCAAAGCAGGGAGCGACTCCTGAAACGAGTGCAAGGGGGAATCTATATGATTCCAAAAGACAATACTAAAGGTCTGAGCTAACCAGAGCTTGCCTTGGCCAAGAATAAAATGATAGGGAATTAATTAGGGCTAATTGGCAGGTAAAATTGGGAGTTTGGCAAACCACATGCAACTCAAATACGTGTACAGCGACGCAGAGGGGGTTGATGATGGGCATATATGCTGATATACTGATGGAAAATTATTCGGGGGCTGCTGGAAATTGTATTTCTCATCAGAAAGGATTCCTTCAGGGTTCTGGCCCAGACTTGATTCATGCTGTCCTAATGCCTGCTCAGCACATGCCTTGCATTCCTGTTTGGGTGCAAACACACCTGTAAAATGGAGAACGACAAAGCTTGGCCCACTATTATTCCTAGATTCCTTCTACCAGAGAGCACACACGCATGTATCTCTAGATCAGGAACATGTACCCTGGTTAGAAATTAATCCAGGCTTGCAGGTTGAGTCTTTTTTCCCTTCTCTGTCTAGTGTCTATGCTGGTGTTTCCTCATTCCTTCCCCAGTGCCACAGGAATGCTATCGCTGTGAGCACACACTTTGCATGTGCTTCCAAGAACACTGCTTGGAGACCAAAGGCTCAAATGTGCCACTCTGTGTTGGGGGAAAGAGTCATCCTCATGGTGAGGGGGTTGAAAAATGCTGTGGTTTGAGGCAGAGGAATCTCTAGTTGATCTAATGCTATTCGGTTGTGATCTTTGCCTGGGAATTAGGTGGAAGCTCTCCCAAAAACACACGCTTAGTTTGTTTTCCAGCCTTCTGGCAGGATTAGTTCACCAGGTAGGTGACTTTCTTGTTGTTCTGGAATTGCTGCTAGTGGGGGAATATGTCAGATGCCCACAACTTCATCTGATTAAGAGCTGAATTGCAGCAAAAATGACTTAGGTTAGAGATAAGGAACGCTTTTCAAACTGAAGCACTGAAACGGATCCTCAAGATATCCCTAGGAGCAAAGCAGGTAATCATCTGCCAAGTAAGGTTTAGACAAAGCTGCTCCATCTTTATGGTGTGAGGGATGAATTACCATGGATTCAGGTTGGATATTAGGAAAGATTTATTCTCCAAAAGAGCGGTGAGGCTCTGGCACAGGCTGCCCAGGGAGGCGGTGGGGTCACCATCCCTGGAGGTGTTCAAGAACCGTGGAGATGTGGCCCTGATGGACGTGGTCAGTGGATGACATTGGAGATGGGCTGATAGTTGGATTAGGTGATCTTAGAGATGTTTTCCAACTTTAGTGATTCTGTGATTCCACGGCTTCCAAAGGGCTCTTCCAATCTTTTGTCTCCTTGTTTGGTTGGTTGTTGGTTTGCATCCAATATCTCTCCAAAAAGGAGAGACTCAGATTCTAAACAATGAGGTTTCATCTGTTGCCTTTTGGAAACCTTGCAGAGAATCCCTTTGCCTGTAGCCTGGTGGGAAGTTTTGCTTCAGGCTGCTTTCTTGCACAGGGAAAGCACATGCATGCTTTGGGTTTGTGAGGGCTCCTCAGACACAGGAAGGTGAACTGCCTGGTTTAAAGTTGTACAACACAGGAAAAGTAGAACAGAAACCAGGCTTCCAGGTTTCTAGTCATGTATCTTAACCACTAAAAACTTCATTTCCTGAATTAATATTGGTCCAAGCTGACTCTTGTATTACTGCCTCCTGAGTGGCCTATGCTATGTCAGGCATTTCAGTCTTGTGCTGTTTAATTCATTTTGCTGCTGTGATGCAGGGTGCGATAGATATTACCAAAGGAATGGTTGCACATTGCCAGTATTTTTGATTCTTTCCAGCCAAAGCGCAGATTTTCACAGCCAGGCTCAGCACCTTGAAGTTTTGACTTTCATTTCCAAAATCTATGATATTGGTCATGATAGGAAATTGGAAAAAAATAGAAAACGTGCTGTGCTTGACAAAGCAGTGACCATTTGGGGCAGCATGTTGCAAAGGTAATGGGCTGGGAATCAAACTTCTCTGCTGTGCTGCAGAGGATTAGTCACAGTTCACCTACCTGCAAAATGGAGGCAGCAGGAATACTATCTCATGCTTTGGAGGCCCAAAGCTTAAAGCATTTGAGATCATTCAAAGGAAGCAGTTACAGGCGTGCAAAGTATCCTCCCTTCTGCTAACGCGGCTGGAAAATTGCATAAGCTTGATGGATAAAGAAGCAATAACTGTTGGACATGGGACAAGGAAAATATTTGACCACTGGTTTTCTCTGAAATACTAAATGGAGAATGCTTGTTTCTCATCTTGGGCCAAGTTTTAGTTCTCAGACACTTCCCCTAGATACCAGTTGACTGTTGCAGATTTGCAAAAAAACACTTAGTGAAGAAAACAATTAAAAAAAAAAAACAGGCAAAAATTCCTCTGTAAATCTGCTTCTACACTACGGAGCAAGACTCCGGTGAGAGCCACAACAACACACTGAGACTGACAGCCATTGGTGGCAGCAAGTCCCTTGTCACAATCACCCAATCCTTGCAGCACCACTGGGAACCTTCCTTGGAGCACGATGAACGTGGCCTTGAGCCTGCTGGTCAAAGCACTCGGCTAGGAGTCACGAACTGCTGCACCGCCATGGAGGGAACTGAACCCCCGTCTGCAGGGCCGCGGGCAAAGCCTTTGGCACTCAGCACCCAGCCCTGTCCACCCGTGCTTTAAGCAGCAGCTGTGCCCGTCTTTCACAACAGGCCATGCTTGTGGTATTACTGGCACTCGAGGTACACCTACGGCACGGGGCCCTGCTGACTCATGTGCTATTCTGCTTTGGTTTTGGATCCCAGAAGGGTTTAGACACAGGGTAGGCGGCTAGGACAAGGCTAGGGTATTTCTAGTCACAGTGCTTAGAAACTTTCTTTGGCTCTGATGACACGCTGGTGTCAGTGCTTCTGATAGCATTTGCCCTCGGCAGTGCGCCCTGTCCCTTGCAGGAATTTGGCACCCCCAATGCCCGGGGCCAGCACATGACACCGAATGGACCCCAGACAGGGAGGATTTGCACCACAGTTGGATTTGAGACGAGGCACACTTCCCAAGCAGCGCCCATTGGGGTGCAGTGGCATCTCCTGGGGTCTCCAATCCACCAACATGCAGGTCTGGGGAGCACCTCCTTGTTTTGGAGAATTCAGCAGCGAGGGAGGGAGTGAGGGAGGTTGGATCAGAACTCTGCGCTTCAGCTTCTGAAGCCTTTTAGGCGCATAATGTCCTTTTTTGGGTTCTCATGTGCAAACTTTCTCTCCTGGGGATGTTAAGCAGTGACTGCGGACATTAAAGCTGGTAATGGGGTAAGAGTGTAAACATCTTCTGAAAGCACACAGCAGAGCCCTTGATTGTCAAAGTGAAATACATTTAGAGTGCTTAAAAACTCGTCCAGCAGTCTCTTTCCAAATGAGTAAGGCTTGGCACCAGGCCTCTGAACACGGCGTAACCCTTCTGCCTTCCCCTGCTCCTCAGACCGAGTGCGATCCCAGGCTACAAAGCTGTAGAGACCCAACCTAGACCCGTCATAAAAACAATCATGCCCAAAATCTGAATTATTTTAATTCCAGTTTTTAATCAATAACCACAAAACAAACTGAAAGAGAGTAGAAAACACAGCTTCCCTCCTTCATCTCCTTAGATTTTGCATCGAATCTATGAGCAGGCAACCTTTGTAACCCCGAGCATCGTCCACCTTTGTGCACTCCCCCTGCTTACGGAGGAACAGAGTAAAATATGTCAGGAAAAGAGCCCCAGATCCGCAGCACAAAACTCCTCCAGGAGAAGCTGAACGCTGGGAGCTCTGCCCGGGGCTGGGCGAGGGGGTGCGGACGCCCCGGGGCCTACCCCCGCGTTTCGAGACGATGCTCGCAGGGTCTGGGCCGGAGCGGCATTGCCGTTCCCCCACCCCCGAGGTGCCGGGAGCTGCCGCCCCAGCCCCGGCCCCAGCCCTTACATGGACAAATCTGCCTGCAGGGAAAGGCAGGAATTTGGGCCCTTGACGTCAGCCCCGGGCAGAGCGCAGCAGCCTGGCGGGGCGGGAGGCAGCGGCCGCCGCTTTCGCTTTTTGTTTCGGGGGTGTCCCCGGGAGCTAGGGGCTCGCAGCCCACCTCCTCCGCCGGAGAGGAGGTAAGGGGCGCGGGGGGAGAGGGGGTGCGGGAGCACGGCAGGAGATGGGGGGACGCAGAAGGCCTGAAAATACCGGAGGGAGGGATGCGAAGGGCGGAGTGAAACAGAACTGGGGGGGACGGCGGGAGGCCAGAAGGGCGCGGAGGGGGC